>NW_026921010.1:0-183783 GCF_032062105.1 Saccostrea cuccullata
GAAACTTGAAATACATGTACATGTATCTAGAAATACCTTTCAGAGTTTATTTTGGTTGGCAGGATAGAAGTTAAAGAGGTGGTGGTTTTTAATGACCTTGACCTTTCAACCAAATGTCACAATCAATCTTAAGTTCTTGGAGTAAGATACAAGATTCAACCCCAACGTTAAATAGGTTAAGAATAAAAATACCCCCCCCCCTCCCCCTGCAAGAACCAAACAAATCAAATTAATGGCAACATAGAGAATCGCTGTTAAACTCAAATAACACCTCGGACCCACATAAAATTTCAGGAAAACTGCAGAAAAGAGTTCGAGGAAAGTGTATTAAAATATTTAATTTGAGTTTTCAAAGTATATAGAAATTATTAATTTATACGGAAAAAATTACAAATCCTGTCATGTTTAAAATTAAAGTGCAGATGAACAAAGTTGGTATATAAGCCTTTTATAGCCTATATATTCAGGTGTCGTTAATAGCATTCAATTGTACTGATTTGAAATAATATTTTAATACCAAGCATCCTTTGTTTATTTTACCTTTGAAATTTATTTGATTTTTTTTTAGAATTACGCAATCCCCAGAAAAAGCGATTTTCGGTATTTTAAAAATCAATATACATGTACGCTACTTCGTAAAATAATAAGGTATTTGCCTTCATAAAAAAAATATTAATAAGAAGGTGTTAAACAATATTGGTCTCATTAGCTGACACGAATGTCTTTTTAAACATCTCTTGTATACCCCAGAAAATAGCCCCCTATGCATCGGAAGAAATGAATAGTTCCGGTCAATAACCTTTATATATTTATTTACAAAGTATATAAAATTTACTAGGCACAGGTACCTGAGTTGTCAAAATGGCCTGAGAGGAAATATAAAAAAAATTCTCAACAGAAAGGAAAATCCCTTTTCCATGTATGGAACTACTATTGAATAAGTTCATTTTGATTGGTTAGCTATCGGCGTGATACCCATAGTCGACTTTACGCTGCCTTGTCGTTTGAATAAAACCAACTTTGAGCCCGAGGTTAAAATAAGTAGTGAAATAAAATGTGAATCGATATTTTTTGACATATGCTTGAAAATTGGTATTTTTATATATGTATTTTTTTCTTTGATTCGCGGGAAAGAAAGATATGTTAATCGTTTAACCAACATGCTATAATTATCTTGCATATGCATGTACATGTACGTGTGCGCGCATGCAAAACGTTAAACGATATGTATATACATTGTAACTTTTATATTCTAAAATGAAATCCTTGAATACTTCGCATATTTATAAAAGGTCTTAGAGAAATGAGGCACGAAAAAAGACATGATGAGCGTTTGGGGAACATATGTAACGGTCCCCGTTACAATTAACACTAGTTCTATATGGAGGGATATTTTTTATCATCTTCATACAAACAACAGCTATTTCCCCCTACACACAAATTGCACCATTCATGGCCCTTGTACAAATAGCTATTTTCACTCTATTGAAACTGATTATGCTTATTGTTTTGCAACTGTTTGTTGCAAAAAATTCTTAAGACGTTTTGTAGAAAGATGCCAGAGACATGCCTGGCCACCTGCACCCGTGTTAGAAAAAATACTAAGAATGTCACTGGTCAATGGTGTCGGCTTCCAAGGAATTAGAATGGAGGTTGTCGTTTTCTCAAGCCGAACAACAACTAGTGAGTACAATTAATAATGCACAAATTCTGTGTTATGGACTTTTGAAAATATTTCTGCAGGAAGTTATGAAATACCGACAAGAGACAATATTGTGCTCCTATTATATGTAGACAACAATGTTCTGGATAATGCAATATGAAAACGTTACATGGCACCCAAACAATTTATTGGATTGCTTTTGGAAGTGTTACAAATTTCTCGTTCATTCTATTTATCACGGAGTGTTTCCCAATTTTTTTATTGCACAAAACAACATTATTATTAACAAACTAGACAACCAAGCACGCGAATCTCTTTTACAACAGCTTTATCAGTATTACAGAATGGGCGTGTCCTGTTTACTGCTGAGTCCGACTCTCAGATCAATCCTAGAACCAGTCCTCATTTGCCCGTCCTATGTGTTATCCTTTTCTGAGAACATTACAGACATAGATATGTGTGGCTGGGAGGAGGTATTCAGACACTCGTTTCGAGGTGAAGAATTATCCGATTGTTATCACTACTTGATTCAAATTGATAAACTATCTCGATTATCAATCACATCATAACAGTTTTTAACATTACAGCACTGTACCTCCAAGAATCTTGTTGATTTAGCCTTCAGAATGGCAAAAAGCACTTTATGTAGCACATATAAAACGGTTTACATCAAAGATAAAATGATTTGTAACATGCTAAAATTTGCAACAAAGTTAGGTCCCGTGTCTCATTCATTACATTTAGCATTGTATTACCACAAGACTGGGAGATATGATAAATCACTACATATCATTAATATCGTTAAGGAAAGAATGTAACAGTCCTTTATTATGTATGAATATAGTGTTGATAGGCAGAGGTACAATAAAGATGTAGGTAATATGTCTCTGTCTCGAAGGATGAGGAAAGCATAGGTTTACCATATGCATCTATTCAATGATATTTCCTACATTGAAGAATTAAGTTTGGAACAAAAAATTATCCAACAAAATGGATTTCCGTGCTTGCATTTATCACCATTTCTAGTAGTGGAAATGTTGTCTGTATTTTCTCACTATAGACTGCATAATAGATCTCAGTGTTTACAGTCACTGAAAGACCTACAGACAATGCTGTTCTATGATGACGGGACATATGTTCCTTTACTCATCAGAGACATATCCTGGCATATACTAGGAATCTGTCAACATTTTGTGGGAGACTTACATAGGGCTTTAGAATCTTTTGAAAGGTCAATCAGACTGGAACCATTCCATGGAATACAAGTAGCTACAGATATTAGAAAAAGATGGGTTAAAGGACAGTTATACAGAAATTAACAAAAACATAAAATTAAAAAAAAATTGTTTCATTATGCTGGTCTGAAAAGTTACAAGTAGTACTTGGATCAGTCAAACATTTTTAAACATATTTAATTTAAATCTTTTTTTAAAGATATTTTGATGGTACGCTTCTTATGATTATATATGATAAAAATATGCTTATTTTTTATATTATCATGTGTTCAACATTCTATTTGTTGATTAATTTTCTAACTTTTATTTGTTGTAGAACATCACTCTGTATTTATTTTTCAAATGTCAAGTACGTGTAATCTCATTCTTCTGACTGCTTTGATTTTGTTACTAAAAAAATATTGTAAATAAAAAAGTCAAGATTTCATTTCAGTTTTGATAAAAAGAGATATAAAAAAATTGCAGTTCTAAAAGTTAGCACGGAAGCTTGTCACTTAATTGTCACCTTAAAGAATTCAATGTTTCTTGGTATCGTTTTCCTTCTTTTCCACCATTTGATTACTATGATATATTATTGGTTAATATGGGTAAGTTTGTATACGTTAAGTAAGAGCAAGAGCCATCTTATGCATAAATTGGCCTTGTACTTATATCAAATAATTAACTATCACCCTCTTTCCCATTTTATATGTCAAAATACAGTACACACTTGGTGCTTTCATTTTCTATAATAAAATTCGTTTTGAGAATTCACATATTGGAAGACATGGGTATTTGACTACCTTCTGCAAAGAATTAAAATATGAGCACAGCCCACGATCCAAAAATAAAACATATTTTTTAATATTCAGAAACAGAGCTTTCATTATTTATTTGCATATTTTGGATCAGACCTTGTGCTCTATATGAAATATTGAAAAAATGATTCAACTTTAGTCCATTTTCAAAGGAATTTACACGATATGAGGAAAATGACGCATTTTATGACGTCATAATGCATTGACTAGTTGTAAAAGTACGTCACGATTAATAGATACGTGGTCACCAACACTCCAAGTGATAAATACTGCATTTGCAGCCTAAACTAAGTGGTTTTGATTTTTTTTTTGGAAATTCTCAGGGCCAAATAAGGCCCAACGTGGCTCTTGCTCTTTCTAATGCCATTGGTTAATTATACTGGTGATATATTAGTAAATAAACATAAGTCGGTGAATATTAAGTAATTTTTAAAACAGATAACTTAATTTTGAAATTTATTATATATCGTAAAGCACGGCTTATTTTTCATCACATGATATATACTTTATATTTATCAACTTGCATGACGTGATGGAACTTTTAAATGGCACTTTGAGCTACAATAACCTATCTACTTATATAATATACCAGTATATATCTGTTTATGTGTAATAGATATGACACTCCTGCACATATAAGCATTTACATATGGTGCTACTTATATATTGATTTAATGAGAGCGATCTACAATTTATGTTAATTTATAGACACTAGTGACAAAAGATCAATGGGCTACATCACTCACCTCAGCCACAGTTGACTACAAAAACTCTTTCCAGAAAATAGTACCTTCCAGAGGTTATGAGTCCGATGAGATATCGAAAGTTTAATGCACAAAAAAGAATAATAGTGCTTCATTATCAACATGATTAATACATGTAATATGGCTCTGGTGTTTTCCCTTGCATCATTTTTTGAAAGCTTTCTCTGCCGTACATAACAAATTAGTTATAAATGAAATTGAATACAACTGTAAAGCCCCACCCTGTACCAAAAGTTCCTCCCAATGCCAGGCCGCGTCCTGAGTCCTGAGTCCTGAGTCAACACGTTGCCGTGGGAGAGTTGGCATATTTCGTTCGATTTTTCGTGGCATGCTTCTCTTATTGAAGAGCACCAATATCAAGTAAATCTTTCATAAATAGTTAATACATTTAGGATTTAGTTGATATCTTATATGTACAAACGTGTTATAAGTTGTTAAGCATAAAATGGTTGAATTTAATTTGTTGAAAGAGAAAAAACATCTTTGATTCAAGATTTCAGATTTTCAGAAAGATGTCGCTACACTCAGCTCATAAACTGTAGAATAAAATATGCCGGGGGTCCCTCGACAATGTTGCATTTTAAGGGTTGTCCGTCCTTAGCTAGCCTAAGGGCATGATAGGATAAAACTTTAATCTACACTACCTAATAGTAAGGTAGTGTAGGTAGATTCATTTCCATATTAATCTGACTGATCATGCTGATAGGAGAAAGCTTTTTAAAAATTGTTTTCTGCATATCCTCATATTTTTGACATTTTATAGCTATCCTAAATTAAGAACTTAAATCCATGCTTTGTACAAGAGAATGCTTCTACAAAATGTATTTACTATTTTGTTCAATTAGAAAAATAAGATTAAATATGTATTTTTGAAAATGTAATCCATTTCCAGTCAAGAGGAGCAAAGCTATATAGCAGAGGTGAAAATTAACCTGTATACAGTTGTATGAAATGTCTACAGTAAAACTGGAATTACACTGAAAAATGGCACTTTAATTGCAAAAAATGCATCTTGAAAAATGTGATTCTATCCAATAGGATACAACAAAATTTCTTATTCTAAAGGTACAGATGATACGTATATGGAGAAGATACATTATTTGGAAAAACAAATAATACCTCAAAGCCAACAAAATTTCATAAGTGGATACAATATTCCTTAGATATTGAAACTAAATTCCACATATAAAAAAATACACTGCCAGCTTAGCGCTTCTCAGTACTTTCAGTACTTTGATTTTAAAGCTGGTCTAAATAGAAAACGAAAGTAAATTTACCGGTAATTTCCATTTTAGTTTGCTGCAATACAAACCGCCCTTTGCAGAAAGAATTAAAAAGTCGGTTAAAGTACTTGGCTAATTAGAAATGTGTTTTGATAAAATTTCTTTATAATCAAAATCATGTTTATACATTGTACAGTGTACTTAGGATATTAGTGAGCAAATTGTATTGCAAATTTGCACATTTTACACATAATAATGAATCGACAAATATATTTATAAAGTACAAATCAGATGATTTCCTATAAATGATGCTATCTTTATAAGTTTTTTGTGAAATTAGACTGTTTAAAATACCTTCATCATAATTTTTTATGTTTAACTAATAGATCTGCACTCTTGAATACATTTTAATGTCATATATTACTGATATAGATTTCATAAAAGATATAAAAAAAAAAAATATATTTTCCTGTCTTTTTACAGAGAATGGACCACATTCCTTGTCTATCAGAGGTCATGTATGTTGGTCTGTGTCGTACGATAGGGACACCGACAGAAGTGGGCATCAGAAGGGACGTGATGGACATGTATGAAATGTTAAATAAACCTGTTTATAATCTGAGAAGAATTGCTGTAATGAAGAGTGGTAGCTATAGAGAGGGATTCAGGTTTAGATCATCGGACCGGGACATAATGTTTTGGTTGCGTGATTATACATTGATATATAACATTTCTCATTTCCATATTTACAATAACTCACGATATCATGTCATACTAATGGAAGATTCCGACACACCGCCAGGATTTGTCAGACTTCGTCTACTGGCACCCGTGCATGCACAATCCAGTATTATGAAATCTTGTCTCATTGCCTTTAATGGTGGAATGCACATATCTAGTTCTATATGGTTGGAAAACGTTTTCTCATATATGACTAGAAGCCGGTCAGTTTCAATCAACACAGGGTTTACCATTCATGGCCCTTGTGCAAATTGCTATTTTAAATCTGTTGAAAGTGATTATGTTTTTTGTTTTGCAACTTTTTGCAGCAGAAAATTGTTAAAAAGTTTTGTTGAGAGATGCCAAAGACATATCTGGCCGCCTTTACCTGTAGTAGAAAACATTCTACAAAAAGGTTTTCACTGTGTGCCAATTGGAAGTAAATTGATATCAACTTCTAACGAATTAGAATGGAGATTATCGTTTTCTCAAGCCGAGCAACAACTGGTGTGTAGCATGAATCATACACAATTTCTATGTTACGGTCTTCTGAAAATATTTCTGATGGAAGTTATAAACTATCGACAAGAGCCAATACTGTGTTCATATTTCATGAAGACCACTATGTTTTGGATAATGCAATCAGTAAACGTGAGATGGCACCCAAACAATTTACTGGAATGCTTTTGGAAATGTTACAAATTTCTTGTTCATTCTGTTTATCGTGGCGTGTTTCCCAATTTTTTTTATCCCAGAGAACAACATGTTCATAAACAAAGTAGTGGGTGTTACACGTGTATCTCTTTTACAACAGCTTTACCAGTATTACAGAATGGGCGTGTCCTGTTTACTGCTGAGTCCGACTTTCAGATTAATCCTAGAACCAGCTCTCAGTAGCCATTCCTTTGTGTTATCCTTTTCTGAGAACATTACAGACATAGATTTGTGTGGCCGAGAAGAGATATTAACCCTCTCGTTTTGTACTATAAGAGAGTCTGATTTTTATCTCTACTTGATTCAAATAGATAAACTATCATGATCATCAATCTCAGAATTCCAGTTGTTAAAATTACAGTACTGTACTGCCCGGAATCTCATTAATTTAGCCTTCAAAATGGCAAATAGTACTTTAAGTATCACACATAAAAACGTTTACATCTTAGATAGGATTATTTGTAACATGCTGAAATTTGTAGCAAAGTTAGGTCCCTTGTCTGATTTATTATATTGAGCATTGTATTACTATAGGACTGGGAGATATGCTGAAACACTGCATATCAGTTATCTCGCTAAAGAAAGAATGTCACTGGACTTTATTATGTATGAACATACTGTTGATAGGCAGAGGTATATTGACGCTGTAGGCAATATGTCTTTGTCCAGAAGGATGAAAAAAGCATGGGTAAACTATGTGATTCTATCGAATAACATTTCCTATATTGAAGAATTAAGTGTAGAACAATGTGTTATTCAGCAAAATGGATTTCCGTGCTTAAATTTATCACCATTTCTAATAGTAGAAATGCTGTCTGTGTTATCTCACCATAGACTGGGTAACATATCTCAGTGTTTACAGTCACTGACAGACCTACAGACACTGTTGCTCTATGATGATGGGAGATATGTTTCTTTTGATGAGAGAGACATATCCTGGCAGATACTAGGAATCTGTCAACATGTTGTGGGAGACTTACACGGGGCTTTAGAATCTTTTGAAGCGTCACTCAAACAAGAAGCCCTCCATAGAATAAAAGATGCCACAAATATTAGAAAAAGATCTGTTCAAGGACAATTAGACAGAAATATATAAACACTACCGCTTAAGAAAAAAATTCAAATGTTACATCGCATTGGTCTAGGCTGAGAGTTATACAAATAATACAACTGTATGGAGATCGGTCAACTTAACTAAACAAATACAATATATGTTTGTACATGGTTAGCAATTAAATAGGAAAACATTTTTGTAATAATTGCGGTTCATAGTTTCAAAGGTATACAGGCTAAATTGTATTAAATGTTTTGACATATTTTTAACCACAGATTTACATGTAAGCATACTTATCAATTTCATACAATTAGAATAAAAATGTGTAATACCTTATTATTAAAGTACGGTGGTATATATAGGACACGCAATTATTTTTTGTAAATACCAGAAAAAAATTCTTGTGAAAACGACATAATTGTCTTGAAAAAACGAGATATTATCTTGTGAAAACGACTTATAATCTTGTGAAAACGAGATATTATATTGTGAAAACGACATATTATTTTGTGTAAACGAGATATTATCTTGTGAAAACGACATATTATCTTGTGAAAACGAGATATTATCTTGTGAAAACGACATAATATCTTGTGAAAACGAGATATTATCTTGTGAAAACGACATAATATCTTGTGAAAACGAAATATCATCTTGTGATAACGAGATATCCTCTTGTGATAACGAGATATCATCTTGTGAAAACGAGATATTATCTTGTGAAAACGACATACTATCTTGTGAAAACGAGAATTTATCTTGTGAAAACGACTTATTATATACTCTTCAAAAAAAGAAACGCATAGTAGGAACAATGCCCTGAAAAACGTGTGATAGTTTTGTCATATCTTTTATTTTTGTATGGATACGATGTATTCGAGTGAAATGCATGATTTTCCAATGCAATTGTTAACTTTACAGCTATTATAAAAGTCTCACAGACAAAAAGACCTGATTTTGCAAAATTTTCCCCAAAATTTTTATCTCGATTTTCATTTGATGAATTCCGATGCAATTCCTCCAGGTACAAAGGGGCTATCAAAAGCGGGGGTTCTCGATATTTTGAATCTGGTTTTATCTGAAAAATGACGCTTTCAAAAAATGCTGCATCTGAATGTTGTGTGGCACAAAAAGGAAAATGGGCGACTGGAAGCAGGGGTACCACAATATTCAATTGCAAGAGGTTTTAATGTTACACACAGATCATATCTAACATATAAAACATTAACCATCAGTATCGAACACCAAATGTTCGCAAAAAATATGGTAGACTACGTGTGACATCAGCAGCACAGCATCACTTCCGAGGATTACGTAAATTGCATGAATGTAATGCAAAGACGTCATCTAAAGCACTAGCTATCCCTGAACTGCACAGAACATCTAACAAGACCGTTTTCAGTTGACTATGAATTATTGCAAAAGGATTATTCCTACCCCACAACACCCCCAATATCGACTTCAGAGATCTCAGATCAATAGAGTATGACCACAGCATCACTGCTGAGCATTTTGGTTAACTTACTAGTCCAGAATGTTTATCTGAAAGCCTCCTATAAGTTTAAGAGTGCTAATGGTTTGTTATGAATGTTAGACAGATAACTGCCTCCAGGACGTTAAAAAAGTTGGTGGTGGTAGTGTAATGATATGAAAAACGGTATCATAAGTAAGCAAGATTGATTTGTTTCGAATTCAATGGACTTTGATGGAAAAAGGTACTCTAACCATGTTCTACCTACACATACCCATTCAAGTTTGCAACATCCTAGAGCCGTATTGCAATCTCACAATACACAGCCACATATGGCTCGTTTGACACACCTATTCGTGCAAAGAAACAACAACCTGTTTCAGCCACAGTCATCTAAATCGTTTGATTTAATCCAAATTAAACAGCATTGGACAAAATGGATTGACATGATTTGCAAAAGACAATCGCATCCCCAGACTCTGCAACAGCTGACCAAAGTTCTACATTTGAAGTAAGAGAGTATTCCTATGCAGTTTTTATCACACACATTTGCTTCCATTTGATGCCGTTTGTGGCTATCATTTGTGTCTGCGGGGGGCATACCAGCTATTGATCTTTTATGGTCTCAAACTGACTTTAATTTTAAAATTGTTGAGTAATTTTGACGTTTAGATAGTATTCCTGTTGCTTACCACATTTCTGTTTTATCAATGCATCATTTTACTAAATGATCTTTATGTTCAATGTGTTACTAAAATTCTACTATGCGTTTCTTTTTTTTGAAGAGTATATTATGTCGTTTTCACAAGATAATATCTCGTTTTCACAAGATAATTATGTCCTTTTTTAAGAAATAAATAACAGGTTTCATAGGCGTCGGAACCGGGGGGGCTAGGGGGGGCTTAGCCCCCCCACTTTTTTTCCAAATATATACTTAGGATAGATATTGAACATATCTTCGTAAGTTTAGCCCCCCCCACTTTCCACAGATACGTCTTAGTATAGGTTAAAATTGTTTGGAAGAAAATTTTTGGTGCTGGAGTTCGAACCTTGCCCCCCCCCCCCCCCCCCCCACGAAATAAGATTTTCATGTGTCTGGGAAATAGACATTTCCTTTTTTTTTTTTTTTTTTTTTTTTTTTGCTTGTCTGGTTTTTTTGGAGGTACAAAAAAATTTTTCTTACACTTACCCCCCCCCCCCCCCACTTTCAATTTGCTTCCGACGCCAATGGGTTTATAAACTTCAATGGGAATTGAAGTGGGTCGGTCACGTGATCAAATCCTGTGAAGGCCGAAGGCCTTCTCAGAAGATTTGATCACGTACCGACCCACTTCAATTCCCATTGAAGTTTATAAACTTGTTATTTATTACTTATATATACATTTGAGACACACAATTGAATATTTTCTAATTTAATTATTGCACTAACCGTCCGTCGTAGATTTTGAAAAATGACGCAAGGTGTAAATCGGCTTGCATGGCGGTTATGCTTCGAATTCATTAGGCTAAGGAATCTATTTCGAAGGGAATATTTTGTGAAGGGCTAATTGTGATCAGTAATAGTGAACAGATTGTTGTCTGGGAATATTTTTATACGTGAAAATTGATAATCAATGCTGAAAAGATACAAGAAACACGTCCAAAGTTTGATGATAAAAAGATGGAGGAATTTCGGTCGCCGGAAAGGGATGGATGGATCCGATGGATTGAGACACTTGGCCGAGCCAGTTAATTTGCAATTTGATCAAAAACATTCTACGATTTCAGTAACTAAAGGCATACTTATCGTAAAACGCTGATAAACACGGAGACACTGGCGACAGCTTTACATTAAACTACGAAAACGCCGAGGTGTTTGGCAGCTGTTCATGGCATGATTGCAGTAATATTTTCCAACAGATTTACACATTTATCGTGAGTAGAATTTAAAGATAAAATAATAGTTTATCATGAAAATTTAACGAAAGGTCTACCAAAAAAATAAGGATGAACGTTAGAGACTGTGCAGCCGACAAAAGTGAAAAATAATGTAAACAAACGCTAGGGGTTTTTCGCTATATACACAGGTTGAATCGATAGCTAATAAACCGTATGAAATACTTGTTTACAATGTAAATAAAATAATCATCATATTATAGGCTTTTCAACTGCCACTAGGGGTCGGTGTTATGAACGATAACTCACTGCTGAAACTTGTTTAGAGCAGGCTCGGGGTATCTAACTGTTTACACGCAAGGCAGTTTTTAGCATTTCCCAAGTGTTTCTTTGCTCTCAGTAGAATCTAGTGGTTTTAAAATTTAGCACTAATGTTAAACTTATTTACTGTATAGTTGCGGTTACAGGTTTACTGTATATAATTAATTTTTTTAATTAAAATAAAAAGTGAAATCTACCCTCCTTCTTAGTTCTAAACTAATTAATTTTTTATACTCGGTCGTTCCCCTTCGTGCTTAGTGACACAAATAAGATGATCAATTGTTGCATTTACTTGTAAAAATATATTTATTTATATAGGAAGCGAAAACGCGCGAAAACAAAAAAACATGACATTTAATTTTCTTCTTCATAATAATCGTCAAAGAGAGTTAAAACTATTGAATATAGTCTGCTCCCCATTCATTTTACCCTGTTATTTCAGGTAGAGTGAAAGCATTCTCTTTCTCCTGGTCAAAACTTTTTGTGTACAAAACAATGTAAGGAACCCTTTTGTGTATATAACAATACCAATGTTGAAGCAGCCTATATGTCATTCCTATAAACGATAACTCATAAATCGGCACTAAGTTGGTCATTTTTCACACCTGAGTTACCTGTCCTTAAACACAACATCGGAAAAGTCAATTATAAATGATTAGACTTTTTAATGATGTAATTAAAAGTATGCATAAGTTATTATCTTTTTTGATAATTTCAAGTACCTATAAATTTATCTATACAATGTTTTTTACCATATGTGCAACTTCAAAAATTAGTTGAAAGGCCTACATATTACTCGCTTGTTTTGTTCATTTTTATACATTAAAAGCAAGTAGAGCAGGTCATTTTGTAATTTATGTACCGGTAGATATTATTGCGCCGTGTGATTAGGTCACGTATTGACCTCTGACCTCTGACAAACTTCATACAGAATTGAAGATATTTTCTCTCTGTATGTTTATATAATGGAGAGATACCACAAATGTATATATTAAAAGATAATATTTTTCTGGTATTTAAAAAAGAAATAATTGCGTATCCTAAATATACCACCGTATTAAAGTATTATTTTTATTTTTTTTTTTTTTTTGGGGGGGGGGGTATTTTTGCCGAACCAAATTCTAAAAGTTTGTTTGGACGTCTTTTCGCCAAAACTGCACAAATATTATCAATGGGGGATTCCAGTCTCTTCCTTCTAATACTAACATCAGAGTACTCGTGTGTAGAATCAGAGTGGTTTTCTTCGAAATTCAGACATTGGTAATAGATAAATGTAACAGAGTTAGTTTCAAATTGATGATTATGCATGAAATATTTAAGAATCTCCTCTGGAAAAGGAGAATGCATTTTTAAAAATATTTCATTATTTTTCTTCTCCATCATGCAAGTATTATTACATCAATGGCTTTACTGCATTTTGGTATTTAATCATATGTAAAGATAAAAAAGAAATTTTCATTTAAAATTTTCTATTTATTTGAATCAAACTTAAATTATTTTTATTACATGTAGGAGGGTTGATCCAAAAGTAATGTCACAACTTTCATTAAGTTGCTACAAATCGACGTAAAGTAACAATATTATATATTCATGATAAAAGCTTTATTTATTTCAAATCAGACCTGAAAAATTCAAAGGAATATCATGATGTATACCTTTCAAAATATCGGATTTTAAATATAACGGATATACGCCGTCACACTTTTAACCGTTTTCCCTTCGTTTCATTAAAAATATTTGTGATTCGCAAACACTTTCACCAATTCCACTTTCTTTTAGAATTCTTGTTACCATTATACACTTACATTTTTCATAATTAAGACTCTGTCACAATTTTTTGAACAGTAGCTTAAGACAAACTTAAAAATTCAAGTCACTCTATGCGTCTGCCTGTTTTGACAACGTCAGACACTATTGAATTTTTCCGTCCGATCTCCTATCTTACGGTCTTTTTGTCCTCTGCTAAACATTCTGAGACCAATCACCCGCCCAAAATTGCTGGAACCATCTTTTAAAATGTCTCTAATTTACATTCTTTATTCTGAAAGTCTGATTGATTAATGAAAATGTTGCTTGTGACGATTCCCATATTTTGAAGCAAAAATGCATTACAACTCGTCGAGCCTTTTCTCCCCATTTCGACAATCCCTTTGTTAAATTCAACAGAGTAAAACAACAATGTTTATAATCACAAAAACCAATGCAATCATTTAATTGTCAATTAAAGACTAGAAAATAATGATAATTGTGTCTTTAAATACATTGGGAGATTAGGTAATTTTTTAGAATCTTTTGATGTGTTTGTCTTTTTTTCATTCTGGGAAAAAATACACTTTAAAACGTGACGTTCCATTGTGACGCGGCTACACCCTCTATGCTCTATGTTTTAAACAACTATAAAATAAATTGAAATAAACATCATGAAATGAAAATTTCAATGTTAATTAGATTTTTACTTTTAACATGATGCCCGTGTCATAAATTGATATCTCCTATGTAGAATACATATAAGTCTTTTGTACATGCGTCAAAATAGCACATGGGCTTATTCTCTCCTGTCTGTATTTTGTTGATAATAGAGAAAGGATCTTGGGTAGAAGGCAACCTTTTTTCAATGCCATTTTTTCAGTAGCAATATTTTATACTACATTTTCCTTATATCACAAACAATTTGGGGGCCAACCAGCCTTTCAACGATTTCCTGTAATGTTACGGAAAGAAGTCGGGTGGGCCCCTGTAGCTACGTGCCTGAATGCTCATTCAAATAAGATTTTTGGGAGGTCGTGAGTTCGCATCTCGGCCGCGACCGACCTAGTCGTTAAAATGGGTAGCAACTGTTCCTTCGCCATGCGCTCGGCACTTTGAAGTGAAAGTTGCGGGTCCTTCGGATGAGACCTTAAAAACCGAGGCCCCGTGTCAGCGGCAGGCGCTGGCACGATAAAGATCCATCACTGCTCAATGGCCCTTAGTGCCGAGTAAAGGTCAAAATTTGAATCCCTTCACCGGCATACGGTGACGTCTCCATATGAGTTAAAAGTTCTCGAGAGGGACGTTAAACAATATACAATCAATCAATCAATCAAATAAGATTTTGATTCTAACTTGCTTCCCAGTATCCATTCTATTAAATAATGTTTGTTCTCATGTTCAAGTTGGGCCGGGTCTCTTACAAAGATTAAATCGATATTTAAAAAAAAACAACTGGTATTCATTTGATAGAATTAAAAAAAAAAATGAAAATTTTTGGGTACAAGTTAAATGAATGATTCGATATTTTTTCGTTTGAATTCATGGATATTATTTTATTCATCAAAATCTTTAAAGCTCAGTTTAATTTACATCATTTTTCTCAACTCCTTTTCATGAGCACATTATTATTTTATTTTACAAAGAATAGAGACCTACAATGATGTCTGAGTATCAAAAACTCTCAGAATAAAAACACGAGGTCTCCTTCCTTAACATACCCATTGGTAATATGAATTGATAAGAGACAATAAATAAGATTAACAATATCTAAAATTCATAAATTATATTCTAAAAACATTTGTTGTGCAATATCTAATGACATGTTTGATTTTCGTATTTCTTTTACCTAATGCTATAGACCAAGTAAAGTCTTTTGTTCAAGCTTATTGCTTACACAGATTATTGACCTTTATATCCAGGTAACTCTTGAAAGGAATTTATCTGAATCACTTTCCTTTGATTAACTCATTCAAATTTTAGTTTTGAGGTTTTCGTAAACACATGTCCTTTAAATTGCTTGAAATTCATGATTAATGTGTGTGAGAGGATGAGGGTGTGTCTATGTGGGGTGGGGTGGGGTTGTTTGTGTGATTGTGATTTAATTGTATGTTGAGACAAGATAAGAAATATAACAAAATATTCAGGTAGATAATGTAAAAGACGTTAACAGGTATACCAATAATCAGTATACTTGCATCATAAATAAAGTACGAGATAAGAAGATGTTTACATTGCTTTATGGTAACAAAAAAGTAAATAATCTTTTGAAAAAGTTAAACGTAGTAACCTATATATAGGTCGCTCCCCTTTTTCAATATGCCATTAGAGAATTTCGAAATACCATATCCCCCAATGACGACAAACAAAGGGTCTTTCCTGACATGTCCGGTGTGTTGAAATGAACTGATAAGGGAGAACCGATTTATTCCCTCACAACCATATCATTTGTAACAGGTTCCGGTCACTGTGAACAACATGGCGGATAGATTTTATTTTCTTCTCGTTGGAATTATTTTGCAGATTTCTCTTGTACTTGGTAGGTAGTAATGTAACATAGATTATTCCTTTTTAAATTTTATTCCTCTGCACCACGCACGTTTAAAGATATGATAAATATTTGATAACTTTGTATATGAAAACCGATCAATTTTTTTTTATCCGTCTTTTAGTTATAGTCAGAAAGTGGGGAAAGGGTTCAATAATGTTTAAGTTGCATTTTCCTCTGATTGATTGCAGGTAAAAGTAACTGCATGCATTCATTGGTAGATTTCTTCATAAATGCCTCTTTTCATGGAAAAATAAATTTAAATTAGTTAACAGCTATTACCCGATTTAATTAATCAATTTAAAGGTGGAAAATATTGAATGTTAAGAAGGGAGGTCAACATTGCCGCTACATTGCCAAAAATTTTAACTCATTTCCGCTACATTTTGTCAGATTTTCGACCGATCATTACCGCTACATTTTTCCGGCAAAAAACAATTCATTACCGCTACATACTGAATCAGCCCAAAACAACTAATTAATTACCGCTACATATCGATTTAGCCAGGTGTAGTTCGGTTTACATGAGTTCTAATCAACAGAATTCACTCACTATCTAATTAGAATGAGTACATATATATAAATAACTGCAGTAGGAATTTATTTATTTAGCGTCATCTGAACATTATGGTCACTTTTGAGAAGTTTTTACAAATCGAGGGAATGCCGATAAACTTATCGATTTTTTATAAAAAAAAAAAATAAGACTTTCAAAAACTCAAAATTGTGGAGATGTGTTGAAAAGAGTTGCAAAAGCAGCTGCAAAATAGACCTCGACAAATTACTTGTTGATTTTAATTAAAAAAAAAAACCCATCCTGTTCAAAGTCCTACTTTCACCTTCCCGTGGTGAGCAGGAGGAACGGGTCTTATGCATGCACATGTATAGGTTGTACTGTACATTCATAAGTGGCTGGCTAACGAAAGAGGCAATGTAGCGGTAATGTATACTTTTTTTTGTAGCGGTAACGTAAGGTTTTTGTAGCGGTAACGACTATGTAGCGGTAATGAAATATTTGAAAATGTAGCGGTAATGATACGCACCCGTTAAGAAACTCCTATCCTAAGGTCGGGTAATTGAAAATTTTCACAAAAATGTCCATGAATTCTCAAAACAATATGTATTTACCTATGATATAGTAAAAATTATCAAACCTCAAATATATTTAAAGAAAATGCGAATCAAAGTACCTGCTATACAAATTTCTAATTGAAATTTGGCCAATAGAAATATTTTACAATTAAAAATTATAAGTATTCCGGCATTAATTGCATGTTTTCATAGAATTCGATAATTTGATTTCTCTTTCTAATTCAACTGATAATATAAAATATATATAAATATAGTTATATGACATCACAGACCACTTCTGTTAGCATCACCATGCTTAAAAAAATGATATCAAAGATAAGATTAAAGGAAATTCGATTTTTATTTTAAAAAAATATCTTAAATTTATTATACCATTTTTATTTTGTACTTCAAAAGAGGGGTGTACGAATGTCAAATTAATTTTTACATGACCTTTTCTTAGATTTCAAGATTATTTTGATACTTTTAAATTAAACGACTACTTTAAGAATTATCCATCCTGGCTGATGAGTTGATGTCCTTAATTTGAAATTCTATAATTTATCAAGCTGACACCGGCATAAAATGGGACAAACAATAAAACTTTCAAGCTGTACGAACATTTACGTTTAATATTTATACGTACCGGAATACATGTATGTGTATCCAGTAAACGTTATTTGCAAGTCGAAATATTTGCGAATCTAAGAAGACAACAAGTTCTTTTGATATCTGTTCAAACTAGGCGCTTGAACAAAATACAAAAATGTCTTTGTGGGGCACTGATGCTCCTGTATGGCAGGTTTACGGTGAGTGTTGGTCTCTCAATTGCACGTCAAACTGACAAGTCAAGGTCAAAATGTCAACATTGTTGGTATCCGAAGGAAAGTCTAGTCACAAGGAATGTGTCTGTGAAATACTATAGTATTAAAAACAGTACTAACGGTTTAGGAATTTAGGTTTTTTAAATAGTTTGTCAAACTCTAATGTCAAGGACAAATATCTTAAGGTAAGTCCGTACTTTCAGAATAGAATTTTCTGTCAAACTGTTTATTTTTTATTTGAATATCTTGAAAAAGTCAGAATCTAACTAAAACACCCATAAAAACCATATATTTGCAGGTTAATTTTCATGCAACATGTCTCGGAGTAAGTACCTCTGAAAATACAACAGCCAAAATTCAACATAAAGAAGTGTGACATCATATTTTATTTAGCTATGTACCAAATCACATAAATTTAATGTTAAAACTTTTGAAAATCAAAAATATTCATTTGCTAAGAGAATATTTGAAATTTTTTTATTGGAAAACACTAACATATTAATGATGATTCTGTCAAAATCTTTCAGAGAAAAACCTTAAAATAGCTTTATTTTGAATATTTCTCAAAATCTTATATGTTTTTATGCTATTGATTCTTAACCATTATTTAGAATTATATCTTAAGTTAGCAGAAACACATACTTTATGATGGTTGACCAGGAAAATTTTACAAATCAGCCTTTTGAACATCTATACCCCCATTTTTGGAATATCTATTTTTTCAATTGTTCGCAAAATTTTAAAAATGTAAATTTAAAAAGATGATATAGGCTTAGAATTAAAAATAAAATAGATCTAAAGTTAGTTTGATTAAAAAAAAATTGAAAGGTTTAGGTCCATAAAAGCAATTGAGGATTCTGTGCCTGTGTATGTACTAAATTACATAAAGATCCCATGGAAAGAGTGAAAAGGGGTTATTCCTAAAAAAATGAAACTTAAATACATTGAGTGCACAAAAATACTATAATAAACAAATATATACTTGCTAAATTATTTTCAATCATCCAATAAATTTTATTTCTATAGACAAACGATAATAAAAATTTTATATTGGGGTATAGAATTAAAACCGGATCCGTAAAAGAGTGGACCTGCCTAAATACCAATTGAAAGGTCTTGTCACAGTGAAAACACATGCGAAGTATGAAAGGCCTAGAACCAAATGTTCAAAACTAATGGCCAAGGATCAAGTTCGGAAAATATTGGTGAAAAAATCTGTAGGTTGAACGTAGAAGTGAAGGTAACGAGGTCAAATTTTGTGATACCCAAAGAAAACACACATACAAAATATACACGCGTGAAATATGAAAGCTATAGCCCCACCATATCAAATGTTAGGACAATTGTTAACGTATTTGCGGACAAACCGAAGGACAGCTCGACAGAGAGACAGACAGACAGACTTGGCAAAAACTATATATCCCTGAATACGGGATATATCAATATTTTCACACCCGTCATGAGTGATTTTTCATTGTTTACGTAGATGGAGTTACATATCTTTAGTTAATTCAGTATGAAAACAAAAACCTAACGATTTGTATGAAGCTAATAAAAAGCGGCCTAAAACAACTAAATCATTATGATATACATGTATTTGCTTACAAAGTCATTATAAAGACAATAAAATTTTTGAAATCGATGCTCACTTTAACAAGGCTGGTGGAATCCCTATAATATCTCTATTCTGTGGATGACCTTCCTTGCTTTAAAAATAGACATAAACACCATAGCCAAGTGAAAGTGGAATTTTACTATAACTAAAAAAATGATGATAAAAGACAAATGCAAGCTTTATTTATAAAACGTATTAATCAGATTCTCAAAATGTTGTTGAAGAAGCATATCTTATACAGCACAATCCTATTTCAAATCAAGCTGCGTTTATCTCTAATTTTTCTTGGGAAAACATGATGCTACTCCAGTTCTATATCTTTAATATATATTTTTTAAATTTGAATTTGATATTTTAAGTAGGCAGTTACAACATTTAGAATCTAAAATTGAATGATGCCATCAGATGTTTTCAAGCTTGAATGATGCTATCAAAATTCTATGTTTATTTTCAAGAAAAAAAGTTTAAAGTTTACCATTGAAAGAGCTACTAACCAAAAAGTAGAACATGTGTCACCAAGCACCTTTAATTTTTATTCCAGGTTACCAGGCATGTTACTCGGATAGTCAGTGTCCTCTCTCTAACTACCACTGCTGTACGGGTTCTATTTACTGCTGCCCCTGGGGGTCAGTATGTACCGGTACCATCAACTGCATCAGCATAGGGTAAGTCTGTACCGGTACCATTAATTGCATCAGCATAAGGTAAGTCTGTACCGGGACCATTAACTGAATCAGCATAGGGTAAGTCTGTACCGGTACCATTAATTGCATCAACATAAGGTAAGTCTGTACCGGGACCATTAACTGAATCAGCATAGGGTAAGTCTGTACCGGTACCATTTACTGCATCAGCATAGGGTAAGTCTGTATCGGTACCATCAACTTCATCAGCATAGGGTAAGTCTGTACCGGTACCATCAACTGTCTCAGCATAGGGTGAGTCTGCACTGGTACCACAAACTGTCACAAAATCATCAGCTGCATGCTGTTTGTTACCTTAAGTTGTAATGTATATCTTACTGTATGCAACTGCATCAGCATAGGGTAAGTCTGTACCGGCATCATCAACTGCATCAGCATTAGGTAAGTCTGTACCGGTACCATCAACTGCATCAGCATAAGGTAAGTCTGTACCGGTACCATCAACTGCATCAGCATCGGGTAAGTCTGTACCGGTACCACCAACTGTGTCAGCATAAGGTATGTCTTTACAGGTATCGCCAACTGCATCACCATAGGGTAAAGGGTAAAGGTAAAGGCATATTTGCTAGCCAAGGGTTTCTCATAGCTCATGAGGAGAGCAGCGTACATGTATCAGAAACCCTTGATAAGCCAAGATGAGGGGGAGAGACAGAGGTGTTCGATCTTAGGTACCTGTATGTTAACTAACATGTGTCAAATAAACAGCTAGAAAAAAAAATACTTGTAAAATATTTTTCTGTGAGGACTCTCAAATAATCTCATGAAAATATGACAAAATTGCACTGGGAAAGGGGTGGGATAACATTTTTCATAGGATTTTACAAAATGAAAATGTATTGAATGCATGTTTTATCATTATAGAACAATCGTCGGACCCATAGTTGGTGGAGTGGTTCTCATAATTAGCTGCATCGTCTGCTGTATTTGTTACCGTAAGTTTCGTTGTCTGTTGTTACCTTAAGTTGTTATGTATATCTTACTGTATGTAACAACGGTTGTTTGCTGTAAATGATAAGACAGAATTGCTGTTTACAAGTATGTTATCTTACGCATGAACCTCTGCTGTGGAAAATGGTACAAGTACAAGTACTTGGTACTTGGTACATGTACAAGTAAGAAAAGTATAAAGTAGGGATGTCAACTCTTAACCGATTAATCGGTCGGAACGATGCTAATCGGTTAGAAAATCGCCAATCGGTTAGTTGGAAAAATATAAAATTCTTGCAAATTTAAACGTAATTTCCTTAAAATTCCTTCCTTTTTAAAGAAAGGAAACCTTTGCATAGATGTTTTTTAGTGTTTTTACCCATCCTATAATTAAGAATATTTGGAGGTAATTATAGCTCTTAAGATTGAGACCATAGGGGTAATTGGTCAATTTATAAAGTGTTAATTACTAATTTTAAAACATTTTAAAATTTACATTACAGGCGTTTACATGTAATTATGATATTTCTATATTTTGCCTTATCTTATAAATTAAAGTATTTGAAAGAAAGTTACATAAACCGTAAATAAAGCGAGAGTTCCGACATAGATATGATTATGGTACCTTCTTTCACATCAGCTGCCTTTAAAAAATTACCTCTGTCTGATTTCTGAAGCAAGATTCACGGTTTTCATAATTTTTTCTTGTCTAATGAAATTAAATGAAATATACACTTTTGTACATATAAAATTCCCCAATAAAAATAATAAACAGAGTGTAACTTCTATTGTCTTTTTTTGCCTTTTGTGTATATGAAAAGAAAATATCAACATGTATATCTTGATACGACTAACCGGTTAATCGGTCGGAACGTTTTACGGTTAACCGATTAGCAATTTAGCAATCGATTGTCATCCCTAGACTATAAAGGTCGGCTAAAGAGTAGACAAATATATACTTATCTTATTACTTTAAATCAGAAAAAAATGTTTGATATACTTATCTTATTACTTTAAATCAGAAAAAAATGTTTGTTTTAAACATTCAAATCAAATCTTATTTTTTCCATTCAATAATTTAAATTTTTAGTCTATGTTTTAAATTTTCCAGACTTTAATTTCAGACAAAATTACGTCGACAATCTATATATATTGGCTAATTCTTGTATTATAATGAATGACTTTTTATTCGGTCATCAAAATTCTTGTAAATGAGAGGTAACTTCCTTTTAATCATTGATTAAGTGGTCACATAAATTTATTACTTGTAGGCAGACGAAGGAGACAGGTGCCACCACCAATGGTTACCTACGGACAACAACAACAGACTGGACAACAAACCTATGGACCACCTCCCAGTTACGGACAACAACAGCAACACGGACAAGGTTACGGACAACCGCAACAATATGGACAAGGTTACGGACAACCACAAGGTTATGGTTCACCTGTTGAATTTTCTCAGAATACAACAGAGAAAAGTCAAACAAAGTAAACTTTGTAAGAAAAAAATTATACAAACGTCCCTTTAAAAAAATGGAGTAAATTTTAGTGTTCAAGGAATAAGAGATCTCGAACAAACTGGTGACTTATTTCCCATTTGAGAGTTGGTTACGATTTCGAAGAACAAATATGTGTCGACTTTGTCGCCATTGAATGGCTGTGTTATCATTGACGATGTAATGTTTGTAAATGTTGTCTAATTATTCAAATGTTATATGACTTAAAATATTTGATTACATGTATTAATTGATATTCATTTTTTGTCATTTTTTGCACATAATATTAAAGCATTTCAGGTTTTGTCTGAAGTTGTCTTTTGTATATTAGCGATGAGAAATTTCTGTAGCCTTTCTATTTAACATTGATTTCCTTGAAGTCAAATGTATTTTAAATGTATGCTCTTGATGTCAGACTGTTTGATAATTTTTGTCAGTTTAATTACTTAGTTCATTTGTATCAAATGACACGCTTTTATTCTGATTTTATACTGAATAAATGCATTCCATTATTCATCTCTAGATTTAAAATTCATTTTTGTAAACTGAAACTGAAAAATTTTTTATGATCTAAATCCCATATTAAGATCAGCCAATCAACATCATAATGAGAGAAGTTAGACGAGAATAAGTACATTATGAGGACCAATTAATAAATGATGCGATATATCATTTAAAAATTAGAAAAGGTACAAAATGCATATTCTTTTTAGTTTCTATTCCCCTGTTATCTTTTGCGAGTACCTCTGGTCTCTGTATACTGGAACAGAAAACATCAGCATTCTCATCTTTAATGATGCCCCTAGTGACTTTTGAGCTTAATTACAGTTCGTTATCTCCATATTTCATTATAATAATTTCTCATTTATTATTCATTTGAGGGTTAGGAATTATAGATTTTATTTGATTGTCCGATTCTGTCACAGTCTTATTCCATCCATGCACGATTGCCATTTTTCTTTGGAGGCAAATGCAAGAAAGATCATGCTTATAGTAAATAAAATGCTGCCCACTATTAGATTTCTTTACATCATTAAGGAAAAAACAAAGCAGGTGAAACATGTGTCCCTTTGATTATGCTACTTATATTGCAGGTATCTTAAATTAAGTTAAAAAATGTATCTGTGATAAAGCTGACTTCTAAAAAATATTTCTGAGATAACTTAATAACAAGAAAGAATCACTTAAACAATTAAGTGTTCATATCATGTTTTAAAAATAAATATAGAAATCACGATTATGCAATTAAGGCAGGCCAAGTGGTTGCTTAAACGGTTTAATGACTTGCATTTTGAAGTGTTTAAAATATATCTTCATTGTGTTTATCAGTAGTATGATTCATTTTTTTATTTTCACAAAACAAATTGTTTACATGTATTGAAAAGAAGTGGGTTAAGGAGATAACGAACAGTATTCAATCTCAAAGTCTACAAAACAATACAAAACAAGAGCAGAGCAAACACGGACCTCCGAAACATCTGAGAATTATGAAATAATTAGCATCCCCTGCTGACTGATCACACCCGCCGTGTGCTCATTGTCATGATCGTTATATAACAGAAAAATATCCATCGTCAAATCATTGTAAAAATAATGGACTAACAATTGGTATGAAAAAACGTCAGTCAGCATATGACTCAATGATAAATTGTATTTGCTGACAAGGTCATTGTATTGACCATAAAACGTACGAAATGATTACTTTAAACGAGACTGCTGATATCCTTGTTTCATCAACTTGCTTGTCAATAAGTTACCTCGTTTCAGAAATTGTTCATACGTAAAAAATGATCTTGCGTATCGATTCAACTGAGATATATACACTCCGTATGCAGGTGATGAAGGTTTTATTGCTGCATAAGTAAGGGAAGTTGACGATAGAAAAGTTAAAGTCGTTACGTTTATCATATAACTTGGTTGTTAGGTTACCATTAACGTCTTTTTAAAGTAAATGTCCAAGTATGAAAGAGATGTGTCAGATTTTGTGGCATATCTTATCTCATGAATATATCGTGTCGACGTTTGAAAGGAAATTACCGTTGTTAATTGACAATACGTCTTCGATATATCTAAATGTCGAGTTGAAGGCCACAGCAAGTATTTTCTTCTTTTCACGCATAAAATTTTGCATAAATTCTGCTTCTTATGAATACTAAGATAGGTCTGCTTTTAACGGAGTGCATTTGGTCCCCATGGAAATTCAAATAGATTGTTGGAAGAACTGGTTTCCAAAACCATTTAGATATCGTGAATCAGAAACTCAAGTATCTTCTTGATGTCAACTTCAGAGTACTTGTGTGTGCATTCAAACTCTTTTTAACGCAATTGTTATGCAAATGACAAACGACCAGGTAAGTAAATTTACGAGTTCCATTTTTATTGAAAAAGCATCTGTCAACGACATCAAAAACCCTGGATTTTAAATTCTTGTGGGGGATGGTTATGTATAAAGTTGAAAAGTCGTATGTTTTTTAATATAAATGTAAATATAATGAATAACTGTAAGATTTTTCGATTTCATGACGATGATCAATTATTGATTGGCTTGCGTGATAATTTTATGCATAAAGGCCTTAATTATAAAAATTATTACGAAAGCCAATCGATTGATTGCATCATGAAATCGAAAAATACTGGTAAGTTATTTTTAAAGAAATAATTTTCCAAACATATCCAAAACGTTTACGTCTTATGGGGTTTCTATCCCAATCCTATGAAGACTTAGCATGCTGTTAATTGCCTGTTGGGCTTAAGAGGACTGATAAAATTGCTAGAATTTAAGTACAATGTATATCAGGTTGAAATTACATGTATTGTCACCATTTGTCAGTTCATATAGTAAATTTACAGGTTCTTAACCACTTTGAGTACTCGAAATCTTCGCTATAATACTCGAGAGAAAAAAAGGTAATTGAGAAGTAGAAGAGGATAATTGAGAAGTAAAAGAGGATAATTGAGAAGTAGAAGAGGATAATTAAAAAAGAAGAAGAGGAAGTGTACTACAGACTAGATTTCCATTCGAAGTACATGCATGTTCAACAGGCAAAAGACATCCAGCAAGTCCATACTTCAAAGCGTTTAGTCAGCCATCGAAACATTATTTGTCAGCAAAAAGACCGGTCGACCAGATTTATTATCTCAGCATCTTTTTACAGATACTAGCGATCAAGAAAGTAGCAAATATATTTCATCAGAGAAGATGGAAGATCGAAATTATCAGGTAGCAAAACGATTTTTGTTCCGAAACTAAAAATTGAAGAAACTATCGATATTTTTATTCCGGGAAATAGTATATTGTGGACAATTAATTCATGTCTAGAAAAGGCATCATCTGTTCATTTTATATACTAAAAGGGCTGAGAACTGAAAACAGTTTGCCGTCTCGTAATACTTTGTATTATCTGATTGACATCGCGGGTAAACATATCATTCACAATTTGTTTAAAACCCTTGGAAATCTTATGATTATTCTTACTAAGAACATTGTATGATATTTTTTTATGTTCAATAAATTTGAATTCGAAAAAAGGAAAGGATTATAAAAAAGCGTTGGCTTCCTGATCGGAATGTCGTGAGTTTGAATCTCTGCCAAGATTGACCATTTTTCATACTGTTCCTTTGCTATGCACTCGGAACTTTGAATAAAAAGTTGCGGATCCTTTAGATGATACCTTAAAAACCAAGGCCCCGTATGACGACAGGCGTTGGTACAATAAAGAATTCTCATTCCTCAATAACCTGAGTACCAAGTAAAGTTAAAAATTTGAACCCCTTCAACGGTATATGCCGAAGTCTCTATATGACTGAACATTATTCTCAAATGGTACGTACAAGAACAAGCACAACGTACAATCGATCAATCATTTTGAGGAACATAAACGTTGCGTATCAATTTCGGATAGATAATCACAGGTAACATATATATTTACCCTATTGGAGAACACCAAACACGCAACGAACGAACTATCTCGACGATATTAACGGTATTACTAGTTTTTGAATATCATCACTCGCTTTATATTTTTTGTAATTATTTCAAAGGCGGATCTAGCACTGGCGCGCCGGGCTTGCGTCCCCTCCCCATTTGATTTTCTTTAAATTTTGTTTGTATTATCTTCAAATCAACAGCAAAACACCTCTAATCTATTATAGAGTTCCTCAGTTTCCGGGGTCTTCGCCCTTGGATCCCCATCAAGGCTTTGTCTCGGACCCACTGGGAGCTTTAATGCAGCCCCCAGACTTCCAAGTCTTCTACTGGCCCCCCCCCCCACGTTTTGAAATTCCTGGATCCGCTGCTGAATAAATATTTAGACGGTTAAACTGCTAGTACATATTTCTTCACTTCATATTAAGATATGAACGACCAATATCGGGTTATATGGTAGCATAATTATGCCACCATACGGTTATTATATTTATGTCGGATTCCCTTATATCGACACCCTAGATTGGAAGTTGCGTCTATTGATAAATTGTTCTCAGCATTTGCATAGCGTCGCATTGATAATTGTTCAAACTATAAATATAGCACGCCAAATTCTCAAAAATGAGCTTAACATAGTTTCACACTTGATAAACTAGATTTATCAACTGTAAACTATAGTTTAAAAACCGTAAACTATAATTAACAATTGGTTAATTTTCATTTATCATTATCATAAGTTAATTAAAGGAATCAATAAAAACACACCTGAACATATGCATATATTTATATCATACTGGTACATGCCACTACATGGAACACCAAACTGATTATACATGTACTTATCAAATTGACAAATCATTTAAATTTTTCTATACGTGCGATTCGTCCGTACGTTTCGACAGTTACATAGGTAATCACAATGTAAACAACTTTACCGTTCGTTAAACCGATATCAGTTCGTTACGTGTTTGGTGTTCTCTATTACGTTTTTTCATCGGGCCAATTTTTCGAGTTTTGAGAAAAATTATTAATATGTAGGGATTTGATTTCGTGGTTAAAGTAGCGTTGAATAAAAATGCATGTTAAATTTGACACTTTGTGGTGGTCATTTATTTGTGGGCCTCTCCTCGAAAACAATGAAAACTTAGCTCCAATTAAAGTTTTCATAGTTTTGATTTACTTATCTAAAAACTGATATATGATCTACATTTACATAGTTAGGATAGAGGGAGAAAGAGAGAGATAGTATTAGAAACTTAACAGATTGAAAAGTTGTGAAATCATTATCATTAGCATATAAATATAATATAGTGAAACAAGCAATTTATATATATATGTTGCGCTACAATAGGGGGTGTAACGATATTATAATTGTTTTGATCTATGCATCATCTATTTATTATTGTAATTGGACATGGCCTTCTATATGTTACAGTTAAACAATATAACTAGACAAGGTCATTCATGAGGGGTGTTGAATAACACCAATCGAAGCCACTACTGATTCGCATGACGTTGGACACTAGGCAGGATTTTTCTCATAATAAAAAATAGGGAATATACACCCTTGTGTTTTCAAAAGTGAAAGGAATGGGATCTGATATATTTGTGTCATTTTTTTTTATATTGTAACTTTTTATACCTTTGTTTTTTTCCTGAAGGTAGGTTTTCTTATTGTGAAAAGAATTATCTAAAATTTAACTTTTTTCACATCTTGCATAATTTGTATATAGCAGGGACCCTTTCATTACAATTTAAGTCAAACAAATTAAATGTATTATCATTAAAAACAATTTTTTGATAAACATATTGCATGAATATTTTAAGAGTAAAGAAATAAACTACGTATTGAGAGACAGATTTATTTGCAGCACTCGATACATACTCGAAATAACAATTTTTAGTCAGAAATTTAAGGAGCCAACTGCTTATTAGCTTTCATTATACTAGTAGATGTCATAGTGTGAAAACAATCATTGATATTTCAAAATGTAGCAAGACATATATTCTTGAATGAATTCAAATTTCAATAATGGAAATTGTAGCCAAAAGAAATTACTAATGAAAGGACGAGGTCTGTTTCCAACATTGCATAGAGGCATTGTTTTTATTATAGGCACTATTGCAGGAAGAGTTTCCACTGTAGCCTCTCTCACGGCCACTATCAGAGGTTCTGTTGACTTCACGTGTACATATACAGTAGACTCCGGTGATATTATCTACCCAGAAGCTATTCTTTGGCAAGTTAAAACAGGTCCGAGTCCAGAGGCGTTTTCAAGCATTGCCCTTTTTTCTCCTCCTGGTTTGGGTGATTCCAATTCCTCTGCACACTATCTTTTTGCAACTGATTATAAAAATCGATCGGATTTGTTCAACGTTACAGCTAAAAGAGCCAATTCCTATGTTGTTGTAATGCGGTATAAGGGAGTTGTGTGTTCAGATGAGAGTCACTACAGATGTTTTGTTGTATTTTTTAATACTGGATCAGGTCTCAACATGAAGACAAAAGAAACATCTCTCACAACTAGAGGTATGAATTTTTATTTTAATTGGAGTACTGCCTGTGGAGTACGCCCTGACTTCAGGCGGAATTCAGAAGACGGAATCCGCCTATCATCATAAGGAACTTAATAGGACTATTAGACGGAGTCCGGGTCAGGTGGAGTCAGGGCGTAATAGAGCTCGAAATATATAAATGAGTGAAGGCGTATTCCGCCTTTTCTAATATGGATTACCTGCAAGGCGTATTCTGCCTTACCTGCAAGGCGTATTCCGCCTACCCTGCAAGGCGTATTCCACCTTACTAGCAAAGGGTATTCCGCCTAATGGTTAATCCAACTCCAGGACTCCACACAAATACGATGGTCAACAGGTATCTATGGACATTTACGGCTAGTCCTTATAGCATTGCTTCAGAACTGCCAAATCTTCAGGAAATTCATACAGGGATTTACACCTGTACTGCATTTAATGGCTTCAATGGAAAGTTCTTCAACGCATCGAATGAAATTAATTTACAGATTGGTACGTTTTTGCAAGAATGGCTTTTTTAAATTATTTTTTTTTATTTATGCTACATGAATATTGAAAGCTGTTTGCTAAAATAGTGCGGAAAACATTTTCTTCGTGGGGGTTATAATTTTATCCAACTCGTTGTGTAGTAACTATCCAAAGCTCTTTGACAGAAAATACACAATTTGTTGGCTAAAATCGTATCCAATCACACTAACCAGTTAAAAACTAAATACAAATGTTATTGGTATAAAATTTATTTTCCCATTGCTCTTTCTTTGTTCTTTAGTAAGGTTTTGAAAATTATTTGGTCTTTCTTTTTGTTTTCGAATGGGAGTTAAAAGCAGACCAGTTAAAACATATCATCTTTTCTTTTTCTGGTAGCAAAAAGGAAAACTACGACTAGTGCTATCTTCTGCATCCTATGAAAGAACATCTAAAAGATTCAAGATTACACCGCAGGGAGGACTGGGAAATGTATTTTGAAAGCGTACTTATGGTACTCTTAGGGATCAAAGAAAGGTTTTTTTTGTTGAGAGTGTATTTAATAAATATTGAGCCCAACAGCTGCACCAATGACGCTTTATCACGAATCTTCGAAGAAAAAGTCTGTAAATAGTACTATAAAAGCAATACCGATAGTACTTTAAAATAATTAAATATTTTTAAAAAAAATTGCTTATAATATCGTGTTTCTCTTTTACTGAATAGGTATGGAATTCTAAATATTGCACACTATCGATGATAATTCAATTTTTTTAAAACTCTGGTTTGAAGCTGGGGATGAATAAAAAGTAAATAGAGTTTTTGTTCTACATGTAACTTTCAAAAATAGAACAAAGTACAGACCTTGGGCTACTTATTTCGATTGAACTAAATGAAAAAAGTTTTGTTTTTTAAAAAAAATCTGGATATATTTAATTTACCACGGTATGCTCAATCTTCTTTACATTTACTTTTTTTTTTTACAGAGGACGTCTTAAAAAACACCAATAAACAAACTAACAAACCATCAATATAACAAGAGGCCCACGGGCCTTATAGGTCACCTGAGCATTATGCAACAACTTTCCAGTTACAGTGTATTGAATTTGATTCATGTTTTAAGCCAGATGCTATATGGCATTCACAATTTTGAAAGAGGCACCATTGATCATCATAACAATACACTTAACAGTTGCTTAGCTTGGTAACTGAATACCCGTACGCAGGGTAGGGGAACAAAAATGCACTCCAAGTAATCAGTAATATTCAGCAATAATCAGTAGTGCCCCTAACATGGTGATATAAACCCCTGACCCTAGGTCCAAACATTGCACAAATTTTTAAAAGGCACCCTTAAAATTGCCTATCAAAAAAATAAATAAATGTTTTATAAATACAAAAGAGCAGATTTCAAACAATAAATTCATTTTCAGTAAATAAGCAGAGCCCCCCCCCCAACCCCTGACCCTGGTGCCTTAAAATACACAATTCTGCATGATTAGGGCCCTTGCTCATCATAACTATATAGGTAAATCATCTACTTCATACCCAGAGACAGAGAAGAAAATTTAATGAATGTTCACTATATAATCAATAAAACCCTGGCCTAACACCAGAACCCTTGACCCTGGGACCATAAAATTCACAATTTTTGTTGAGGCATTCTTGCTTATCATAACTATGCACGTAGTTAGTTTATTTAATACCTCGGAGCAGAGAAAAAGATTTTCAAAGAATTCATGTATTTCACTATATAATCAATAGAGCCGAGCCCCCCCCCAAACACCAGAACCCTTGACCCTGGGGCCATAAAATTCACAATTTTGGTAGATGCGCTCCTTCTCATCATAACTATGCACGTAGTTAGTTTATTTAATACCAAGGAGCAGAGAACAAGATTTTCAAAGAATTCATATTTTTCACTATATAATCAATTGAGCCCCCCCTCCCCAACACCAGAACCCTTGACCCTGGGGCCATAAAATTCACAATTTTGGTAGAGACACTCTTGCTCATCATAACTATGCACGTAGTTAGTTTATTTAATACCTAGGAGCAGAGAAAAAGATTTTCATAGAATTCATGTATTTCACTATATAATCAATAGAGCCCCCCCCCCTCCCTAACACCAGAACCCTTGACCCTGGGGCCATAAAATTCACAATTTTGGTAGATGCGCTCTTGCTCATCATAACTATGCACGTAGTTAGTTTATTTAATACCTAGGAGCAGAGAAGAAGATTTTCAAAGAATTCATTTATTTCACTATATTATCAATAGAGTCCCCCCCCCCCTCCCCAACACCAGAACCCTTGACTTTGGGGCCATAAAATTCACAATTTTGGTAGAGGCACTCTTGCTCATCATAACTATGCACTTAGTTAGTTTATTTAATACCTAGGAGCAGAGAAAAAGATTTTCAAAGAATTCATGTATTTCACTATATAATCAATAGAGCCCCCCCCCCTCCCCAACACCAGAACCCTTGACCCTGGGGCAATAAAATTCACAATTTTGATAGAGACACTCTTGCTCATCATAACTATGCACGTAGTTAGTTTATTTAATACCTAGGAGCAGAGAAGAAGATTTTCAAAGAATTCATGTATTTCACTATATAATCAATAGAGCCACCCCCCTCCCCAACACCAGAACCCTTGACCCTGGGGCCAATAAATTCACAATTTTGGTAGAGGCACTCTTGCTCATCATAACTATGCACGGAGTTAGTTTATTTAATACCTAGGAGCAGAGAAGAAGATTTTCAAAGAATTCATGTATTTCACTATATAATCAATAGAGCCCCCCCCCCTCCCCAACACCAGAACCCTTGACCCTGGGGCCATAAAATTCACAATTTTGGTAGATGCGCTCTTGCTCATCATAACTATGCACGTAGTTAGTTTATTTAATACCTAGGAGCAGAGAAGAAGATTTTCAAAGAATTCATTTATTTCACTATATTATCAATAGAGTCCCCCCCCCTCCCCAACACCAGAACCCTTGACTTTGGGGCCATAAAATTCACAATTTTGGTAGAGGCACTCTTGCTCATCATAACTATGCACTTAGTTAGTTTATTTAATACCTAGGAGCAGAGAAAAAGATTTTCAAAGAATTCATGTATTTCACTATATAATCAATAGAGCCCCCCCCCCTCCCCAACACCAGAACCCTTGACCCTTGGGAAATAAAATTCACAATTTTGGTAGAGGCACTCTTGCTCATCATAACTATGCACGTAGTTAGTTTATTTAATACCTAGGAGCAGAGAAGAAGATTTTCAAAGAATTCATGTATTTCACTATATAATCAATAGAGCCACCCCCCTCCCCAACACCAGAACCCTTGACCCTGGGGCCATAAAATTCACAATTTTGGTAGAGGCACTCTTGCTCATCATAACTATGCACGGAGTTAGTTTATTTAATACCTAGGAGCAGAGAAGAAGATTTTCAAAGAATTCATGTATTTCACTTTATAATCAATAGAGCCCCCCCCCCTCCCCAACACCAGAACCCTTGACCCTGGTGCCATAAAATTCACAATTTTGGTAGATGCGCTCTTGCTCATCATAACTATGCACGTAGTTAGTTTATTTAATACCTAGGAGCAGAGAAGAAGATTTTCAAAGAATTCATTTATTTCACTATATTATCAATAGAGTCCCCCCCCCCCCTCCCCAACACCAGAACCCTTGACTTTGGGGCCATAAAATTCACAATTTTGGTAGAGGCACTCTTGCTCATCATAACTATGCACTTAGTTAGTTTATTTAATACCTAGGAGCAGAGAAAAAGATTTTCAAAGAATTCATGTATTTCACTATATAATCAATAGAGCCCCCCCCCTCCCCAACACCAGAACCCTTGACCCTTGGGAAATAAAATTCACAATTTTGGTAGAGGCACTCTTGCTCATCATAACTATGCACGTAGTTAGTTTATTTAATACCTAGGAGCAGAGAAGAAGATTTTCAAAGAATTCATGTATTTCACTATATAATCAATAGAGCCACCCCCCTCCCCAACACCAGAACCCTTGACCCTGGGGCCATAAAATTCACAATTTTGGTAGAGGCACTCTTGCTCATCATAACTATGCACGGAGTTAGTTTATTTAATACCTAGGAGCAGAGAAGAAGATTTTCAAAGAATTCATGTATTTCACTATATAATCACTAGAGCCCCCCCCCCCCAACACCAGAACCCTTGACCCTGGGGCCATAAATTTCACAATTTTGGTAGAGGCACTCTTGCTCATCATAACTATGTACTTAGTTGGTTGATCTAATACCCAGGAGCAGAGAAGAAGATTTTCAAAGAAATAATGCATTTTCACTGTATACTTATTTAGCCCCGCCTTAGCACTAGAACCCCTGACCCCAGGGCCATGAATTTCACAATTGTGGTAGAGGACTCAATGCTGATTACAATCATGCAAATAGTTTGACTGCTTGATGTCCAGGAGTAAAGAAGAAGATTTTTAAAGATTGCATTATTTTTAGTGGTTTTGGCCCCACCCCTCAGGCCCCAGGGGGCAGGGATCATGAAATTCACAATTTTTGTTCCCCTTCCAAATTTGGCTGAAATTGGTTCAGTGGTTGCAGAGAAGAAGCTGAAAATGTTCAAATGTTAACACACGACGCACGACGGACGATGGACGACGCACAACGACGGACGAAAACGGATAGCAATAGGTCACCTGAGTTTACTCAGTTTTCTTTTTCTTAAAATTTATGAAGACTTTATGCAGATTCCGGAAAGAATGTAATTTTTAAAAATAATATATTCAAGCATCTGGCATTTTTATGAAAAACGTACCTGTAAGATTTAAAGATTAACTAAAAAGATCTATCAATCTCAATGGAATTAAGATTATATTACTTGTTTGGTTATACCTTAACGTATTTCCGAAACATTTACCGTAAAAGTTTTCACACCTAAAATCTGACCAAAATTACGTGCGATCTATGCTCCTTGACAAGATCCCAACATTTTGGAACAACCAACCCTGAAACGTCATGATTCAGACTATGGGAGATGAAAAAAATAAAATAAAGTGTAATGTGTTGTTTGCTGTGCCAAGCTGTGATATCCGACATTTATCTATGTCGTCTTTCCCAAAGGTCACAAGTTATGCCATATTTGAGTAAGAAAGCTCAAAACTGTAAATTACTGGCCATTCAAACACTCAAAGCTTTGGGAGTGACGTTTGCCCCCGACTGCTATGTTATTGAGTCTTCAAGAGCGCGATGCATGGGGTACAGTTGATTCCAATTAAAATTAAAGGTGCCAAATCTTGTATGTTTGAGTACAGTCCATTGAATACTAAAAGCAAAAAAAAAAGGAAAACAGTAGATGTAGATGTTTCATAGGTACCAAAACAAGGTAATTAACATACTAGGGCTGTTCAATAAATAATTTCCTCTGTGCTCAGAAAGAAGCAAAAGACAATTTTCAATGATTTTGTCTTCATTATTTTACTTATTAATCTCTTTTGATTGCAACACATGTCCGTAACCTTTTTAATCCAATTTCTGATTGGTTCTAAAACTCATTTTTGGGTGTGACCCTTGGTATGCTGGAAAATTGCAGATCCAATGATTTCCAGGACTTGTTTCTTCCTTATCGAAGATGTTTTTTTTCAACTTTGGAAAAAAAATAAGTCAAAAGGTCAAAGATCTGGTGAATATAGTTAATGTGAAAAAATATAAACTATATGTGTATCCCGAAAACCCCATTACTCTTCAGGGCGTGCGGGTTTGGACGCTGTCATGAAGAAATTTAATGTAGTGGATTCCTGATTCTGGGTCCTTTCTCTAATAAACCTATCGATTTTCTTGGCAAAAAAATGTTTTCTATCCTCATCCAGAAATACGAATTTGAACAACAATAACACGAATATTTAAGAACATTGTTACTATATAAATCTGTCTTTGTGCTCTTGCAATTCTTTACTCTTGTCAGACCTTCGCTGTTTTTGTCAAGTACATCCTATGGTAAATTTTGTTTTGAGGATTTTAAGCAAAAGATTCAAGTTCTATTATCTGTTTGAATGTCCAAAAAATCATGGATAACTCCAATTACTGATATTTTAAAATAATTGTAAAGACATTCATACACGCTGTCGTTTTCACCCATATTTCAAAATATAGGGGATCTTTGAGTACTAAGCTTTTTTTACCGTCAAACGTTTTTTAGAAACAGTGTAAACTCCCCCCGATGTGATGTCTATCAAATTTGCTATTTTTCTTAAAGTCAATCTTATATTTACATCATCAAGTATTTTTCGTTGAAATTTTGCAAACAGTACATAAGTGTTATAATTTTATGTTGGCAGGGACGGTACCCAGTTTTGATGCCCATTATATAATTTTTCATCATTGAAATCCATCTGCTTATTGTCTATAAAACAGGTATTGGTTGCTGTAAATGTCACATATTTCAGTGAATATTTCTTTGTGATTTTTAACAAGCTTTACAGCAGCTTTGATTAAGTTTTTATTTTCACTCTAGTTTACTGATTCTTTACCATTTTTTTTTTATAATGCAGTGTCTCAAAAAGCCTCTGTTTCCTAGCTTCTCACAATGAAACTATGTGATGAAAAGTGGTCACGTGAACCCTTTTAAATTCATTGAAGATTCAATTATGAGAAAAAGCCAATTTTAATGTCATATGATATATATTGTATGTCATACAGTTCAGGACATTATTTATTGAACAGCCCTCGTACTGTGGAAAATTTGAATTTATCAAGTTATGATTTTTTAAATTAAAGAATAATCTGCACAAACGTCTTCTTGTGGTTTTACTTCATGAATTTTAGAAACTGTACAGACAGAGATTCAACCCAGTACAAAATCCTGTTGTACCCAAACATGTTACAATAACCAACATGTACCAGATATTGAAAGGGTTTGGAAAGTACATCAAGATGCAATATTTGCTGTAAAAGACAGAATCTAGCCGTAGTTGTTGGGGAGATGATAGATGTTGTTCAACGGGACAAGCTAAATATGGATCATATAGTTTGATGGACCTGAGACAGATACTTGATGTTCAACTAGTTCAGGTAAGACAACTGCAATATCACTGTTTATTGTATTTTACCTTACTGCATTAGCACGCATATATCACTTTCCCAAAAGTAGAAATATTGATATCAATATTCAGCACTGAATATGTTATGTTTAAATTTTTCCCGTTGATGCATTGAGTTAACATGGTTAGAGTTCTCAAAACAATATATGCTTGATTAACTTTTTATAGATCCATGAAGTCAAGTTCATATTTGATGGAAATGAAGGGTTTGAAAAGGTGCAGCAAGAGAATGGAAGAGGAGGCTATGGTTATTGGGACCTCGTTACTGACAATCATCCCAAATTAAAGCTTACATGAGAAAGAAAGAAGAAATATCAACCACTGGTTTCATGTGTGGCATATGACCAAAAACAAACCAAGTTTACATGATAAACTATTGATTTATACGATTCATTATGCATTTATTTAACCGAATAGCTATTCATAATTATCGTTTAATAATTGATTTGTATTTTGTATGTTTAAAAATTTGGAGGTTATTGGAAGAAAAAAGAAGTACAAGCAAATGGATGATTGGTCACGATCAGTTTCAAACCACCCGTACTGGTGTGCAGCGTCTTGTGAAAGAGATTGTGAAATGGTTTATGAGGAATGACTGTGTATCCTCAACCATATCACTGATTTTCACTAGGGTCATGGTGACCTGTAGACATGCAACTACTTTAAATCAACATGTAAGTTATTTATGGTGGCATATTTCTGCCCCTTGTGTGCAAGTTATTTTTCTATCAAATATGTCGACATGCAAGATAAATATGTTGACATGCAAGATAGTTATGTCAACATGCAACATGAATATGTTGACATGCAAGAAAATTGCAATCAAATAAGTATTATGAAAAAATATTCAAAAATCTCAAATATCGCCTACATGTGACATCCAACATGCTAAAAGCTACTTATTTATGTTTACATGCAAGATGAATATGTTGACATGCAACTTATTTATGTCGACATGCAACTTATTTATGTTCACATGCAACTTATTTATGTCGACATGCAACTTATATATGTTAACATGCAACTTATTTATGTCGACATGCAACTTGTTTATGTCGACATGCAACTTGGTTATGTTGACATGCGAGATAAATATGTTGACATGCAACTTATTTATGTAAACATGCGACATATTTATGTTGACATGCAACTTATAAGTTGCATGTCAACATATTTATATTGCATGTCAACATAACCAAGTTGCATGTCGACATAAACAAGTTGCATGTCGACATAAATAAGTTTCATGTTAACATATATAAGTTGCATGTCGACATAAATAAGTTTCATGTTAACATATATAAGTTGCATGTCGACATAAATAAGTTGCATGTTAACATATGTAAGTTGCATGTCGACATAAATAAGTTGCATGTGAACATAAATAAGTTGCATGTCGACATAAATAAGTTGCATGTCAACATATTTATCTTGCATGTTAACATCAATAAGTAGCATGTAGCATGTTGGATGTCACATGTGTGCGATATTTGAGATTTTTGAATATTTTTTCATAAAACTTATTTGATTGCAATTTTCTTGCATGTCAACATATTCATGTTGCATGTTGACATAACTATCTTGCATGTCAACATATTTATCTTGCATGTCGACATATTTGATAGAAAAATAACTTGCACACAAGGGGCAGAAATATGCCACCATAGTTATTAATGTCGAAATGCATCTTATCATATTGTCATATTGCAAGTTGACATAAATATTTTGAATGTAAAAATATAACTCCCATGTTGACATAAGTAAGTTGCACGTTGACAAAAAAAGATGCATGTTAAGATAAAAATTTTGCATGTTAACATAAATGAGTTGCATGTTAACACAATAATCTTGCATGTCAACATAAATAAGTTACATGTCTATATAATTATGTTGCATGTTGACATATTGTGCTGCATATTGCATCCACGATGTCAGATACTGGCGTAGTAAGTGAAATTACCCATTTTTAAATTATATTTTCTTATATGATTGGTAAGTGCATGTCAACATAAGTAGCTTGCATGTTGACATAATAATGTTGCTTGTCTACATTATGATCTTGCATGTTAACATAATTTATGATGAATGAAGGGAGTAGGGCAGAAATATGCCACCATACAATTGTTTCTGTAGAGACTTAAATACTGTTACAATGTTAATTTTGTTATTGGATATACATATAAGAAAAGTTAAAACGGGGGAAATTAAACTCAACAATCTAAGTATATATGCAAACGTTTGTTTTATAAATAGTAAGTACTAAAAGTTTATAATGCTAATCGAAAAGAGCATATGAAGATAGTGCATACTCTTATCATGATCTATTTATCGTTGTGATAGGGTTCGGTATTCCCCGTAGTTTTTTGCTAGTGAATAATCGATATATATATACGTCATTGAAGAGGAATTCTAAATATCATCAATGTCGAAATCTCTATTGATTTGGCTGTGGAAAGTGTGCTTTGAGTTTTAAATTGAACAATTTGCAGAAATGTACAACGAATTACGATGAGTTTAAAATGAATTCAATGGAATCTGACAAATTTTTATTTACTTTTTTGTATCTTTGCTTTTTATACCTTTCCTTTCTTCCTGGAGGTAAGTTATTTGAAAGAAATGATAAGAATGTATTTTAATAAAAATTTATGGTTTTTTATATTTATATATATTTACCATGTTTACAATGTAACATCTTGGATAAGTTGTGTATAAAACACCTGAAAAAATATTTTAGTAGTATAAATTTTGAATTATTCTGTAGATTCTTTTTTTCTGAAGAAAGTAAATTAGGTTAAAAAAAAAATTGACAAAATGACCAGCTTTTAATAACCAACCATAAAGCCTTGTAAATATGTTGAAATTTTACCATTCACTAAACTGCATAAACATGAAATCATTTTTTTTTCAGTTTAAAACTTATCTGATCACAAATAAGGTTATACCTATGAAATTGCAATTTCGGTATCGTGTCTTGAAATTCATAACCAAGGTAAAATAAACCAATTGGTTTTAGAAAATGTAAATGTGGAACTTTTTGTTTTGAGACGTTGTAACAGTGTAATGGATAATATAAAGAGATAATTCAGTTCACCTGTAGATATTATATAGGGGGAGTGGCAATTTTATGTCCCAGTAAATATAACAGGAAGTAGATAAAATTATCGACCGATTTTTCATTTTCCTAATGTAAAAAAATTTACTAAATACATACACGTAAAATTGATATATATTCCTGTTAAAACACCCAATGACAGCTCACTCGACTCTTAAACCTTAAGGTAAATTATAAGCTACTATTTTCAATGCATTTTCTTTTTGTTTAATTTTTCCGGGGTTTTTCTTCATAAATACTCATTTTTAGAATTACTCTTACCTTGACTAACCAAAATTAATTGTTTAAATCTTGCTTGATCTCGGCAGAAAATTTTGCAATGCGTTATATGTTTTATCCGAAAAAGGTGCTGATGTCGGCACAAAATGTTATAACGAAAAATCAATAATCCAAGTTTACAGTATTTTTGCATTGGTAAAATTACATTTTGCGTTGTAACACAGCATACGCTTTTGTATAATTAAAACTTAGTCTTTCATTCAAAGAAAAATAACATATTTAAAACTTAATACATTGTATTACGATGCAATAGTACCAAGGAAAGTTTCAGATGCAGAACTGCACCATCACCACTCGTTACAACAAAGCTATTCAAATATTTCAATTATACCTTAAAAAGAATCATTTTGATCCATATGATATTCGCATTTTACACTTGCCGACATATTTCCTCCTCTTTATCTTCCCAGATGAAGCTATATTCAGTGATATTTTAAAGATCACCGTAGTGATTTAAAGTTTGAAGTTCATCTTAAATTTGAATGGTATTATCCTATTCAGATATATTGTTGTGGATATGTAGTGTTTACATAATAACCAAACATGTAATAGCCTTACATCAAAGAAACTAATTTTGTAGATATAAAGTAATTGTCTCCAATAGCATGCACTATAAGGTTGATGCAATTAAATCATCACTTCACTTATTGTTAAAATTGAATTGATGATGCATATTTCTTTTATTTAAGGTAGTATTGCAGGAACAGTTTCCACAGCTGGCTCTCTCACGCCCACTATTGGAGGCTCTGTTGACTTCAGCTGTACATATACTCTAGGCTCCGGTGACACAGTCTATCCGGGATCTATTTCCTGGCAAGTTAAAACAGGATCAGGACCAGAGGATTTTACAAACATTGCCTCTTTTTCTCCCCCTGGTAGAAGTGATTCTAATTCCTTTACAGACTTTGCCGATGATTATAAGAATCGATCTGAATTATTCAATGTAACAGCTATTGGAGCTTATTCTTATGTTGTTGTGATGAGAGTAAACGAGGTGATGTGTTCAGACGAGAAACATTATAGATGCTCTGTTCTATTTATTAACGCTGGATCAGGTTCAATAACTGAGACAAAAGAATCATCTCTCACAGTTAGAGGTAAGTATTTTGGTATATCTAAAGGACTGTTATTTAAATGCGTTACTTAAGTTCGATTGATTGAATGATTGTGTATTGTTTAACGTCCTTCTAGAGAATTTTTCACTCATATGGAGACGTTACCGTATGCTGGTGGAGGGCATCAAATTTTGATCTTTACTCGGCACTCAGGGCCATTGAGCAGTGAGGGATCTTTATCGTGCCAACGCCTGCCGCTGACACGGGGCCTTGGTTTTTGAGGTCTCAACCGAAGGACCCGCAACTTTCACTTCAAAGTGCCGAGTGCATGGCGAAGGAACAGTTGCTACCCATTTTAACGACTAGGTCAGTCACAGCCGAGATACGAACTCACGACCTCCCGATCACGGAGCGAGCGCTGTACCGACTGAGCTACCGTGAATGGTACTTATGTTCGAAAAGTGTCATATAGATGGGCCATATATATTCAGCTTAAATTGTATTAAGGTAGAACCTTCGTAGTATGACATCATAACTAGTGAATTAGAAGATCCATTGTGACGTCATAATTAATTCAATGTCACTTTTTCCCGTTCTTTACAGCTTCAATAGAAATGGTAGAAAATACTGCATTTGGAAATTCACAGAATTCAATTTAAAACCATGCCAAAATAATCTTAATTCAATATACATATATGCATATATTTTTGGTTACATTGCTCAATGACTATATATTTGTGGGATTAGAGAAACTTTTATGCACCTTTCATTTACTAAATCTTGGCCTTAATGAAGTTTACGAATCCAAGATTATATCTTGTGTAATAAAATTACAATGTACACGGTTTAATTACAATTTACTATAAAAAATGTGAATTGTATGTAAGTTTTTTGAAGGAATGCAAAAATTCTAAGAAATTTTCAGCTGTCAACCGAATAGTGTAATATCTTAATGAAATGTGTCTAAGTCAAAGATCTTAGTGTTTTAGATTGTGTGATCGTGTATACATTTTTGTGATATCTGTCTTGAAATGATATGCATTCATTTTCATAATTATTTGTTAATAATTCATATTCTTGGTGTTTGATTACAATTTTCTATTGAATATGATCTTTTTAAATAAAACAAACAGATTTAGATAAACAATTTTAATCTAAAAGTAACCTCCAACAGTCATTTAATTTTTTGTTAAATGCTTTATTTTTTAATATTTTCTTACTTACAAAAGAAACAAAATACACACACAAACACACCCTCTCACACCACACGCACTCTGTGACCTTTCCAAAAATACCAGCTTTCATAATAACATCTTAAGTGATAATTGAAATTATGTATGACAAATCAAACATTGCCCATTTACTACACATTTTAGTTCTAAAATGAAAATTGCTCTCACAATATTTTTCAATTTTTCTGTAATACTTAAAAATGTTAACAGCTTCTATAATATAGGCTAAGTACATTTAGTTCTTGAGTAATACAAATACTTTCTTCTTAACAAGATGAGAAAATTTTCTAAACAACTTCCTTAAATATTACCCAGCAGTTTTATATATGAAATAAAGGAGGATAAATGAATCATGTTTAGTCCACCTTCTTCAATTTCTCCTATCAATGTATTTCTTTTTACTTTTTCCACCTTGTATGCCAAAATGAATTAAAATAAAATTTTTTTGATCTCATTAAGTAATTCCTTTGATGGGTTCGGGAGAGTTTGAGGGTTTTAATGACTGTAATCTTTCCTATTGGAGTCAAATATCTTTTTGCCCATGATGCAAGCAATTTTTTGATAGAATTTATTTTTGGTCGATAATTGACAGACACCATATTTTCTAAGTTTTTGGTGAAAATTATTCTTACGAGCTTAAAGGTATCAGCACTCCAATTAATTTTTAAGTCATCAAATAGAGTTTGTTTTGATCTTGCCTTGCTTCCGAACCATACTGCTTAAGAATTTGAAATATTAAGCTTCAAACCAGAAGCATTTCCAAATTTTTTGATTATTATTATTGATTCTCTCAAAGACTTTTCACTTCCATCTAATGTTAAAAAAGAGTCGTCTACATATTTTCCTACTTTATTTTCTTTCCCATAAATCGATATACCTTTTATGCTTTCATTATTCCCAACAATCATTTAATAATCAAATCCCGTGTAAGTCCAAAAAGGTCAAGAATATTAACATCGGTAAATTACCTATCTCTTATTAGGTAGAAGAAAAAGGTATATATGTTATTCAGTTTTAATAATTATTTTGGTGTGTTCTTCATCATATTTAAGTTTGAAAACATTGTTACAAAGACTTATGAAAGTATTGACAAATTTAAGGTATAAAATTGACTAACAATAATAGAGTTTATACACATAATAATTTCTTAAATGTGGACTTACCTTTTATGTTGATAGAATAAAAAAGAGTTTATCATTGAGAAAAACTGTTCAATATTGTTTAGTTTATAAAGTCAACGAACACGATCTTTGAATTAGTATTTATGAGATTTTTCACATTCTCTTTATGGTAAGAACCCCTAGAACTTACTGAAAATGTGTAGTTGCTGTATGTAAATATCATTCCATGTTTCGCTGGCTGCACTACATTTAACAGGGATACATGTCATGGGCTTTTGGCTGATTGATAAGCGAGTGCTAATTTATCATTTTGAAAAGTTTGATAATCTTGTAACAAAGACTTTTCCGACATAGATTCTACCTTAACACCACGAACAATCTCTTGAATGTAAATAAAATGAATGTTTAAATAACAAACAGGTATCTGTAAATCCCTGAAAACATATATTTACAGCACCAGCTGAGCAGCCTTATGACATTCCAGTTCCTGTACCAGACAATATAGAAGAGACCATGGATGTGACTTTGTCCTGTACAGCCAATGTTGGAAAACCTCCAGGACAAATCAGGTGGTGGCGCTATAGGCATGGTATAAGAGCTCCACAGGAAATGACAGGAGTGTCTTCCACCACCCCACCGCTTCAGGAAGGTATGTGTGTCTACAACGTAACCAGCACGGTAACATACAGGATGACGAAGGATGATGATCAGTCGGTGTGGAGATGTTTCGTGGACAATGAACTGTTAACAATGCCAGACCGAGACAAACCTAATCAAGAATCTAAAAGGGTTAATGTATTCTGTAAGTTTATCTTTGTGTTCATGTCATGTGTAACTAGAACTGATAGGTCAATAGCAGACATGAATATTTATATACTAATACAATAAAATAATAAAATACTGTGTACAGGAAAATTTCGCCCCTGTTTTATTTTCGCCCCATTTCATTAAATACCCCTTTCATCATATATACACAAGTGGGCAAATTTACAACAGGATGACAGTATAATTTATTAACCGGAACTGTTACTGGACGTATTTAAACCGGACAAAAGAAATAGGGTCAAAATGACATGGGGCGAAAATAAATGTATCTCTACCCCCTGCATTTAGTAGCTTACATGAAGCAAAATGTATACAACGAAGCGTTTTTTTCTAATTAAATATGTAAATTATAATTTACAGAAATTGAAGTCCTTTTGTGTGTTTAAGTTCGCAGTTACTAGAATTAGGTAGTCGCACAGACTACGGGTGTTAACTCTCAGTATTTTTCTATAATTATAGTTAAGGTCAATGTTCCCATCATAAGGAAGCTTCCAGACACTGGTGCTGACTCTCAGTATTCCGTTGGCTCCTCCCTGACCTTCACCTGTCAAGCTGATGGTAATCCAACACCTGGAATCCACCCAAATAAGACTGTTAACAGATATCAATGGACGTTTAAAGCCAGTCCCAATGACAATGTTACAGAACTATCATCCATTAAAGGAACATTGACTCTGACCAATCTTCAGGAAACTGATACAGGGACTTATACTTGTACTGCATTCAATGGATTCAATGGAAATTTTTTTAATGCATCTAGAGACCAAATTTTACAAGTTGGTAAGGGATTGTTTCATTTACACTGTTATCCTTTGAAATAATAGTTGATGTCAAAAAAGTCTCATATTCAAAGAGTAACATTATTTTTCTCGTTTGTGCTATTGCTACCTTTAAGAATACATTGGGTTTTATCATTTTTTTTATATTAATAATCAAGAGATTGCATATAATTTAAGAGCCTTATTAGAAACTCAAAGATTTTAACTTAAACTTTTTAAAAATCACCTTTATCCCGTCAAACCTGGGTTTAATGTTTGTTTTTTTAAAAAAACTTATTATCTAAAAACTTCTTTTCGTTTCTATGTGGATAGTGAAATCTACAACAACCACTACCCCAACTACTACGCGGATTCCTTCGCATACCCCAACTACTACGCCGATTGCTTCGCATACTATCGATACAACTGCATCTTCTGAAACATTCACAACACAGGAAAGGAGCGGTAATATTTTAGTATGCAAGCATTCTTACATATAGAATAATATAATTATTTTCAAAAATACATCATCGACAATGTTTTAATGATCTACCGAGAGAATTTATCCCTATTAACCTTTCAGCTGTGATTCTTCTTAACTTGCATTTGCCACTTGTGCTAAACAATCGATGTAAATAAAAAAAAAAACAACAGAAAAGTACAAAATTTCAAAAATAAATAATATATTAAGTTCTTTCGATGTTTTTTATACAGTTAGACCGATTAACAAAATAGATAAATAATAACACCGTTCTATTATTTCATTGAATATTCGTACAAGACCATGTAGGTTCAGGAAAATCTGTTGTTGGAGTTTACAGTAGTGCTTATGAAAAACTGTATTGTTTTACACAGTCTCCTGTTTCTCTTGCAACAAACTTTATTGACCAATTAACTATGTTTTATTCTATACCTCTGGGAACTCCTTGATAACATACCTTACTAATTCTTGAGAGGCACAAAAAACAAACAAACAATGATTAATAGTCGTGTATTATACTCAGATGCATACCAGGATCCTTGTACGGCTTGTAATTTTGTATAAAGTAAGCAAGTTAAATTTTTTTTTCTGCATTTTATACTCGCACCCATTATTTTAGCATATTAATTTATTTAATTTTTTTTTGAGTTGGGGGGGGGGTTCCATTGTAATATTCCACGTGTCTAGAGTCCGAATTTACTAAAATTTTTATTTGATTTCAAATTTCAAATTTAAAAAATGAAATTACAAATACTTTCATCGTTTTTATACTTATTAAACATATTAACAGTACTTATGTCGACGTAAAATGAATTCGGGACTACAATAGAGCAATTTTACATAGACCATTGCATATTAAGATTTTCACCCTATCGCAAAGGAATTGGAGGGGATATAGTTATGCAATCCTTGCATTTTACGTAACTTATGAGTGACGTAATTGGCATTGAGTTTGATGTCAAATGCTGTCTTATCATGTTTGCTATCTTTTAACTGAAGTCCGCAAACATTACATTGCTATCTAACAATATTTTTCATAAAGATATCTTGGATTTATAGCTTTTATATTGCAGTTTACCCTTTTTTCGAATTTCATATTTAATGGTTGAAATGTTTACAAAAACTTGTAAAGTTTTCTTATCATTTATGATTGGTATTTTCTGTTTTGAATTTGATACACCACAATCAAAATTAGAAATCATCGCTGGTGGGACAATTGGAGGAGTTGTTTTAGTTGTACTTGTTGCTCTTTTGATCTTTAACAGAAGATACCAAATTTTATGTGTTGGTAAGTATTTCGTTTAAATTATAAGTAATCTTGATTTTTATTCTATTAAATTACCGTAGGCAATCATTTTAGAATAATGTTTGGAAAATCTTACTTTCAGAAAGAAAACAAAATTCAAGGTAAGAGCGGTAACAAAACATGGAATATTTAGTCAAAACTGTTCTGAAGAATGATATGGAAATAACGAACAGTATTCAATCTCAACGTCCATTAAACAAATATACAAAATAAGAGCAGAGCAAACACGGACCTCCGAAACATCAAAGGTGGGATCAGGTGCCATGGAGGATCATTCAATGATAAATTGTATTTGCTGACAAGGTCATTGTATCGACCATAGAAGGATCACTTCATTATAAATAGGGAACTGACCTATAGGACCGGGCTTGGTTTTTTCTCTACAAAAAGCTTGTCGATTTACGTCGATTTCCGCTCTGATTAATGACATTAGGCTAAATACATATAATAATTTGTTTTTCCTAAATTTTCATTTCAGTTAGTAGAGGCAGGAGGAACCCTTTTATAGATTTTCTGAGTTTGTTTTCTTCATATGCACTAATTGATATTTGTCTTTACTTCTCATGTTTCATAAAGGTAGTGTCTACTGTCTCTGAAATGCTGTTCTTCATGTTCGTGGATATAATAAAACGTCATTAAAGTGTGCAAATTATAAAGGCCTAAATGAAATAAAAGGGAGTGCATTTACTGAAATATGCAGCCAAAACCAATGTGATTTAATGAATAAGGAATATATACAATTGAAATTCATTGCAGCTCAGTGCTGCCAAGAATACCTGTAATGAGTAACACATAGTGAGTTATTCTTGTCCTCGAAGAAAGCGTGCTTGTTAGGAGGTTCGTTCCGCCTGACTGACAACGTGCTGTACATTGGATTTTTACGATTTGATATCCCTTTAGTGTTTCTTATTTATCAAGAATGGACATGCATAAAGGATAGATAATTAAAGGGAAAATTCACAAATCTATACAAAAAATCTAAATAGTCTTTAAAAAGGCGAAATTTTAAAGTTTAAAAGTATTGTACCAGGTGGATTCGAACCCCCGACTTTAAAAAGAAAGTATCCATAGGTGTTATAGTCGGCGCTTTTATCAACTGAGCTAGTCTGACTATAAGAATGATGGGCATAAATTTAAAGCAGATGATGAAAATCAGATTTCCTTATTTTTTGTAGGTTTTTTGAGAATTTCGACCCCAGGGCAGGGGTGCCCCTAAAAATATCTTATCTTAATTTATTTCTTATATCATAACCTATCAAAATATCGCAATTTTACTTAGGGGCAGGCCTGCCCTGAAGGACTTCAAGGCCAAAATTCATGCAAAAATCAATGCTTTTATGGACAAAATGGTGTTTTGGTCAACTTTGGAGGTTTATTGTTAAGTTGTAAATAATAAATTTGAGGTATCAAATACAAATTTGAAAAATTTAGACATATATACGGTAGAAAACAACAAATAAAGATTGATTTTTAAATGTCGTTTTTTCCGGGAAATTGTTCTCTCCTATAGGTCAATTCTTTTGTTAAAGCGAATACATCCTTTACGAAATGATGACTTTAAACGAGAATAGTACTGTTGATATTCTTGTTTCATCAACTTGCTTGTCAATAATTTACCTCGTTTAAGAAATTATTCATACGTAGAGCATGCTCTAGCATATCGAATCAACTGAGATATAAATACTCCGTATGCAGGTGATGAAGGTATATTGCTGCATAAGTAAGGGAAGTTTACGATAGAAAAGTTAAAGTCATCACGTTTATCATATAGCTTCAAGTTGGTTGTTAGATTACCATTAGTGTCTTTTTCAAGTAAAATATCCAAGTATGAAGCAGAAGTGTCGGACTCGGTGGTATCTTTTATCTCAAGCTCACCAGGATATATCGTGTCGACGTAGGAATTGAAATTATCATTATTAATTGACAATACGTCGTCGATATATCTAAATGTCGAGTTGAAGGCCACAGCAAGTGTTTTCTTCTTTTCACGTAAAAGATTTTGCATAAACTCTACTTCATATGAATATAAAAATAAGTCTGCTAATAACGGAGCGCAATTTGACTATTATAAACAATAGATTTCAGACAAGGAGAAAGGAATTTTAAATTCCAAATAGGTTTTAAGCTCTAGTATTAGGACAGGTCCCTTAAGCTTTCAAAGGATGTTTAATGTTTATATTAATCTCAAAATACAAGTTTTACAACTGAGGCCAATTCTACGCACTTCATAATAATGTCTTCATCTATCAAAATTTGATTTTGCTAAATAATTTCAGTAAAAGTTACAAGATTTCATATATAATAATAATAATAATAATTTTCTTTTCCTTGAATTAAGTATTTCAATGATTTATTTACGAATGAAATAAATTTCCACTTTTCAATGAAATACATAGGAGAGTTGATTTGATAAACAACCGTGGAAAAAAATAATAAATTCACACTTTTTTACAAATTTTTAATATATAAATTTTAATCCTTTTTACTATTCACAAAATCAAATGCAACTAAATTGGAACTAGGATCCATTACTTTTCAGGAATTGAGGCCTACTCCTACTTGTACATAAACCTTTAGGCGAAAGCTTAAAAATGAGAACACGGAATTAATTAATAGTACGCATTTGTAAACCAAATGACAAAATAAGGCATTGTAAAATAAAGGACCTCAGTAAAACAATTTCTTATTAATCATAAAATAGCATTCATGTGTTTGTATTCTTTTAATGTGATCGATTATGTTTATTTCACAGTAACAGAAAAATGGAAGAGTTAAACACTATCTGTGGCACACAAAGTAAGCATTAAATCACTCTAAATGATTTTTTATTTTTATAACCTTTGAAAAAAATTTGTTTCATGAAATTTTCCTGAATTTACAGGGCTTGAAACAGAGAGGAGGTAACGTATGCTTTATCATAAGAAGAAAATAAAGTAATAGATGTAAATAAGGTCTAATAAGCACTGCGAATAGAAGGTTGACATCAATATGCATTTGTAACATGTAAGAAACTATAACAAAAAATATATTCAAAGCAATCAAGAAACTATTCTAAGAGGATGCCAATAATAAGATTAGAGGTACATGTAAACATGTAGTTTAAGTGGTAATTTTTGAAGCCAAAAGCTGAAATACCAGTATGAGGTAGACCGATATTTTTTCTAAAGAAAAGGACACAATATTTTTAGATAAGCTTATCCAAACCCACTGGCAGGACAAGTTTAGTTTCTGTTTTTTTTTTGAAAACATTTTCATTGTCAATGCAAAGAGCTGTCACAGTTTTGATAAATAACAATATAAAATGCTTATAAAATCACATTGAAACAAATTATTCTTGTGCTACGAGTGCTACGAGTGTATGCATCTCTGTGATTTTTACCTTGTTAAATCAAATTTTATCATTATAGTAAGGTTACCGATTGACACGTAAAATATGAATATTTATAAACGTTATATTAATTCTTTAAGAGCTCAATATGAAGAGCTGACACAGATTCGTCGGGATCAGGAAAACGGATATGACGTCATTAAACCGCCAATGAGTAAGGACATTTTGTAAAACATATAGATATATCAAGATAATATTTTCTTTTTCAAAAGACACATTGACATTCTATTAACAAGTAATTATAATCATGAAATTTAATCAATTTAACGCCTCTCATCTTTCTTCAGATAATGGATCATACGGGTAAGAAATTTTTGAAAAAAATATGTTTAGTGATGATTTGGAATAAAAAATAAACGAAAATGAAAATGAAAAGGCAACGTTTAAAACGTTTATATCTGGATTATTCAGTACAACATATGAAGAACTGAAACACGGGAAAGAAGAACACAGATATGAAAAACTTTCAGCCCCTACAGGTGTGTTTAATTTTTGAACGTATCAAACAAGGATAAAGAAATAAACTACGTTGTTTAGTAATACATGTACAGTATATGTATATGTAAATTGCAATTTAATGGAAACGACTGACTTATATAATATTATAAACACTTAAAAAAAAACCGTTACAAAGTCATGAATCTGCATGGATTTGGACTCAAAAAGAGTTTACAAGAGGCCTCTTCAGCAGAGCTAACGTTCGCGAGCGCTCGCCAAAATTCCGTATATCGACGAGCGCTTGCGAACGTTCGCTCGGCTGTACAGGCCTCTGATTAAACGAACAAGTGAAAATCATACCAATTTTCAATTTCTTTGTATTTTGATTGACATGCATTTGTTCATTTCTGGTTCTCCTCTCTTTGAAAGGTAAAGTTAAGCTCTTTTCCTCCTGAAATTGTTGAGAGTGTTCAGAACTTTGATTCCATTTTTGATTTGTTTCTCCGTGAAAGCATAAAATATTATGCTTGATTCATATTAGTGTAAATTTGGAGGTTAATCTCGATATAGATCTTCTTAAAGACTTATGAATAATGACATTTCATCCATTTTTATTTTTAAAAAAGGAAATGATAATTTATTTTTAAATCAATTGAATAATTATCTGATATGGAAACTGCTTCTTTTTTCAGCTAAAAGATACCTTTGTATGGAAGCTAAAATTTATTAATTATAATTATGGAGTTTATAAATAATTCAAACAATACATATTTTAAACAAGATACGGAATATTGATTTGGATAAAAAATCCGTATAAGTCGACAATGTACAAAATTCTCCTATATTTTAAGAACATTCGTGGCATTTAAATTCATACAAATAAAGGCTTCATGTGTTTTCACGGGACCATCAATAATGAAAAAAATGCATAATTTGTGGATTCTCAGAAATAGATTGTATTTCACTGAAGATTAATTAAAACAATAAAATGAATCTTTGCATTTTATAAAATAGAACTATAAGACAGCTTTTTCTCCTTCTGAGATGTCACTGCATATATCTGTTTTTATTTTCAAAAAGGCGCCATACATTAAGCATATCAAACAGCTCAAAAGAATAGCATTAATTTTGTGTTGTTCTTTCTTCCACAGCTATGGTAAACTACGAAAAACTACAAAATAAGACTGGTCACGTAAAACAACCTTTTGAACCATCAAGAACACAAAGTAATAGACAACCTCTGCATTTTGGACAAGATTACCTTACACCAATTGGATACAGAAGATAAAAGGCAGTTATCAGTTAACTTGCTTTGTGAAGACGCTTTACTTTAGCGACTTCTCCATCAGAAAGCACCACCCAATATTTTTTTTGATATCTATTCCTCAGTCAAGAAGGATAACACTTCAATTTCTTATTATTTCAAAAAGTTTCAAAATAAAGCTTTAAATAAAATCTTTTCAAGTAGCAATTTTTATTCAATGAATCTCAATGTGCCTCAAGGTTAATTGAAGTTTCAGAATCAGTCTTGGAAAAACTTGACATTTGTACCCCATAGACGTGTTTAAGAAATTACACATTGAAAGAAATCACATTTCCTTTAATCTAGCTTAAAATATATATCAAAGATTATTAGCACGATATGAACTTCAAAGTGATTAGTGGACTTTCGTATCTTACCATATATGTAAGTATGTTTGTTTAGAATGTACCGTTTATGTAACCGCAAGTTTCGTTTCTTACCATACATGTAAGTATGGTTGTTTATAATGTACAGTTTATGTTACCGCAGGTTACAGTGTAATTGTCGTTTTTAATAATGTAGAAAGTATGAAAGTCATGTCGTGTATATTAGCGTAAGTTTCGTATTTTGTAGTAAATATGGTTGTTTACAGCATATATAACGCAAATGATTGTAAGTATGTTAGTATGATTGATTGTTGTAAATTTTATAGTATGTACATGAACGTCTGCTGTGTGTTACCATCAATTATATCTTACTGTATGTAAGAACGATGTTTTTCATGATATGAAGAAGAGGAGGGTGTCGTTATAAGTGACATTGTTACTGACAGACATCCCCAGATTAAAGCTTACATGAAAAAAGAAAGAAGAGATATCAACCATTGGTTTGATGTGTGGAAAATTGCCAAAGAAAGACTAAGTTTACATGATAAACTATCATTTTATACAATTCATAATGCATTTATTTAACTGAACAGCTATTTATAATTATCATTTAATGAATGTGCTTGTGTTTTGCGTTTTTAAAATGTTGAAGGCTGTTAGAAAGAAAAAGAAGTACAACCAAATGGGTGATTGGTCCTGGTCTGTTTCAATCCACATACAACTGTATACTGGTTTGCAGCATCTGGCAAAGGAGATGATAAATTGGTTTCTGAGAAATTGCTGTCTATCCTCAACCATATCACTGATATTCACGAGTATTTATTTTAAAAAGCAACTTATCAAATTGCATGTTGACATAAATATCTTGATTGCTAAAATATAACTCGCATGTTGACCTAAGTACATGTAAGTTGCATGTTGACAAAAGTAAAATGTATGTGAACATAATAAACTTGCATGTTAACATCAATATGTTGCATGTTGATAGAATCATCTTGCATGTTAACATAAATAAGTAGCCTGTCTACATAATAATGTTGCATGTTGACATATTATACTGCATATTGCATCCACGATGTCAGATACCTATGGATGCGTAAATAGCTCTTCACTAAGTCTTGTTGTGTTACAACTTTGTAAATTGTCTCATATTTTTATCGATTTATCAGCATAGAAAGTGTTATACCTCCTTATTTATACACATTTTTGAATTGTATTAAGACTTTTCAACATATTTGAAGGCAACTTTTTTTGTTCAATGGATTTATAACTTTAAGTTTTATCGACTGAAACAATATATTGATTTTCAAATATTGATCAAAAATGATATTTAATCATATTGATTTAGTATTGTTGATATGAATAGATAAAGATATAGTTAATGTCGATTTTGATTTATGAATATTTGCGATAAAGAAGTCAGAATAAAGTGTTTTGAATTAACTTGGCGGAGGCGGGAATTCTAATGAACCTTCGAAAACTTCATTCGGGGTTTAGTGAATACTTATGTATCATGTTTTTGCATGCGTATACGATTGAAGGCTGAATCAAATTAAAAATACAACCTGTATATATATTGAAAAAAGGGAAATGGAGATACGTAGAAGTTTAGATTTATAGGGGGCTAATACACCGGACACCACTTTTGAAGAGGGGAAGGCAAGAGTATCTTTGTGGCCCTCATCCAGCTCATTACCATTTTTCAAATATTTCTGAATTTGTTTCAGCTTTTAATCGATAGCAAATACATGGTACATAAACTTTCCCGAGTGAAGTGAAGATTCATCAGAATGTTCCCGCCCCGCCAAATTAATTCAAAAACAATTTTTTTCTGATTTCTTCTCGAAAATATTCAGATATTTATATCAATATAGCTATATATTTATTTTTTCATATCGACAATACTACATTGACATGATTACATGATTAAATATCTTGTTTCGGTCGATATCTGAAAATTGATATAATATTTCATTCGATAAAACTTAAAGCAAAAAATTTAATGAATAAAAGAAGTTGCCTTTAGTTATGTTAAAAAGTCTTAATACAATTCAAATCTGTGTATAATAAAGGAGGTTTAACACTTTATGTGTTGAAAAGTCGATAAAATATAACACAATATACAAAGTTATAACACAACAAGTGTAGGGCAATTACGTTTATGTAGATACCGGTGTTGGGAAGATGATTTACCCGGATTTAAATTATATTTTCTTATATGATTGGTAGTTGCATGTCAACATGAAAAGTTTGCATGTTGACATAATTATGTTTCATGTCTACATAATAATCTTGCATGTTAACATACTTTATTTTGAATGTGGGGGGATATGCCACCATACATTTTGTTTCTACAGAGTCTTAAAATATTGTTACAATGTTAATTTTAATAGATATACATTTAGGAAATGTAAAAAAAAGAGGAAAATTAAAATCCACAATCTAAGCATATATACAAATGTTTGTTTAATAGATAGTAAGTACTAAAAGTTTTATAAGCGTACATGCTAATCAAAAAGAGCATATGAAGATATTGCATATTCTTATCATGATCTGTTGATCGTTGTGATAGGGTTCGGTATTCCCCGTAGTTTGTTGCTAGTAAATAAACGATATATCTACGTCATTTAAAAGGAATTTCAAATATCATCAATATCGAAATCTCTATTGATTTTGCTGTGGAAAGTGTGGTTGGTGTTTTCTTAACAATTTGCAGAAATGTACAACGAATTACGATGAGTTCTAAATGAATTCAATGGAATCTGACAAATTATTATTTAATTTTCTGCATCTTCGTTTTTTATACTTTTCCTGTCTTCCTGGGGGTAAGTTATTGGAAAGAAAATATAAGAATGTATTTTAATAAGTAACTGTTATCGATTTTTTTTCATTTACCATGTTTCCAATGTAACATAATGCACAATTTGTGTATAAATTTAAAACACGTGAAAAATATGTTAGTGAAAAAAGTTTTGAATTATTCTGTAGGGTTTTGGTCTAAGGAAAGTAAATCAGGTTAAAAAAGAATTTGGCAGAAAGACCAGCTTTTAATTACTAAACCTCATGTCTTGTAAATATGTAGAAATTTTACCATTCACTAAAATACATAAACATTAAAACTATTATTTCAGTTTAAAACTTATCTGATTACAAATATGGTTATACCTTTGAGATAGCAATTTTGGTATCGTGTCTTGAAATTCATAACCAAGATAAAATAAACATATTGATTTTAGAAAATGTAAATGTGGGACTTTTTTGTTCTGAGACGTTGTAACAGTGTAACTGATAATAGAAAGAGATAAATCACCTCACCTGTAGATAGTATAGGGGTAGTGGCATTTTTTTTGTCCCAATATAAAACAGGACGTAGATAAAATTATTAACTGACCCCTCATTCGTTATGTAAACCATAATTCTTTGTCGAGACTGTAGTGTTTATACTTAAAACAAAGGAATAAAAATGAAAATGATAAAAGAAAAATGATCCTTGCCGCTCATTATAATAAAACATATGCACAGTATTATATATCTTAGTATTGTCTACTTTTGTGCCAAGTTATATTAAAATCGGATTAAAAATTTAGGAGGAGTAGCATTTTGAAAGCATTTCACAGATTTTTTTTTTGTAACCAAGGCAACACCGTTCAATAAATCGAAAACCGATACAAAGAAGAATGTATCTTGGTGTTGTCTTCTTGGCTGTTCCAAATTGTATTGAAATCGGACCAATACTGTAGGAGGAGTAGCATTTTAAAAGAATTTTACTGTTTTTTTAGTAACCATGGCATCGATTTTTATCGAAATCAAAAAACGATGCACAGAAATATGTATCTAAGTGTACACAAATTGTGTGCCAAGTTAAATTAAACCTGTCCAAAACTGTAGGAGTACTAGCTTTTTGACAGAATTTCAAAAAAAAAATCTATTTTTAGTAACCATGGTAACACCATTCATCGAAATAAGAAAAAAAACGATGCATAGAATTATGTATCTAAGTGCAGTCTACTTATGTGCCAAGTTATATTTATATCTGTCCAAAACTGTAGGGGGAGTAGCATTTTGAAAAATTGTTCACATTTTCCTCCTCTTTAACTTGCAAAGATGCAGTTATATTTTAAAGATCATCAAAGTGATTTAAATTTTGAACTTCATCTTAAATTTGAATGGTATTATGCTATTTAGATATATGGTTGTGGATATGTAGTGTTTGAATATAATTCAGACATGTAGTAGTCTTAAATCAAAGACAGATAACTTTGTAGATCTATACTAATTATCTCCAAAAGCATGCATCATACGGCTTTCATAATCAAATCATCATTTCATACTTATTGTGTAAAATTAAATTAATGCTGCATATTTCTTATTTTCAAGGTAGTATTGCCGGTGTAAAGACGAATAATGACCCCCATAGAATAATGACCGGGGGGTCATTTTTCAACGACAAAAAATGACCCCCACCCGTAGAAAAAATTCATTTTTTGTAGAAAAAGGGTCCTAGGGGGTCATTATATTATATGTTAGTCATATAAAATAATGACCCCCATTGAAAAATGACCCCCTTTAAAGTGATACAAAGTATACCCTCTTTGATATCTTTTATACAGCGAAACTAATTTTTACATTTTATGAACCAGGAAAATACAAAAAGTCGTATGAAATAATTAAGAGTTTACGTAGTCTTTCGATGCTAAAATTGTGTTTGAAAAGAGATTCTTTAATTGTCAAGTAAATAAAATTTTATTTCAATATTCCTCCTTATAGATTTTGCTTAAAAATGATATTCCACTTGTTTTTAGAAATCAGACCATGCAAAAATCAGGTTTAAATACTCTTTCATAGGAAAAATTAAATTTTCCATAATTTCAACTCTTAGTTTTTTTTTTAAAGTTCGGCAAATCATATTTGACAATGAAAGAGGAGGAATTTTTTTACCTCCCCCCCCCCAAAAAAAGAACACTACGCTAAATCAAAAAAAAAAAAAATAAATAAATAAATGAAAAGCAAAAAAAAAAAAAATATATAAATAAAACTCTTTACCTTTTTATAATTCTGAAAGAGGCTCTAGATAAAATATTGAAATGAAGTTAAGCCTTCACACAAGTACTATCATATCATAATATACATGATTCAAGCGGTGGGGTAAGTATAAGACCTAAAAATATGCTCTGTAAAGCTATGGGCTAGTGTTAAATACACAGCCATTCTATTGCAAAAACTATACATGTAGATATAAAGTTTTGTTTTAGCACACAGTATTCATTACATTTCTTTTAACGTAGAACCTACTTCGTATGACATCATACATGTAACAAATAAATGTGTAAACCTGTGCTTACCCAGTAAGACGTCATAATTAATTCAATGCCACTTTTTCCTGTACGTCATTGACAGCTTCAATAAAACGGTAGAAAATACTGAATTTTGAAATCCACAGAATTCAATCATGCCTACATAATCTTAATTCAATTCATAAATTTTTTGGTTTATAAATCAAAATGGCAATAGATTTCTGGAAAAAGAGAAAATATGTAGGCACCTTTTATTTTACTAGATCTAGACCTGAAGTTGACAAACTAAGACTATCTAATGTAATGAAATTACAATGAACATAAAATTTTCATAATTATTTGAATGGAATGTAACCATTTTGAAGAAATGCATAAATCGTAAGAAATCTTTAGTTGCCAGCTATATAGTGTAATATCTTGATGAAATGAAGTCAAAGATGTACGTGTTGTAGATCGTTTGATCGTGTGTACATTTTTGTGATATCTATAATGAAATGATGTGCATTCCTTTTAACAATTATTTGTTACATATTCATTTTCTTGGTGTTTGATTACATTTTTTCTACAAGATATGATCTTTTTAAAGTACAAGTACAATTTCTGATAAATATTTAATCTGAAAGTAACCCCAAACAGTCATTTAATTATTAAATCCCGTGTAAGTGCAAAAAGGTCACAAATATGAGTATCGGTAAATAGCCTATCATTCATTAGTTAGAGGGGAAAGGTATATATTTTAATCATTATTTTGTAATCAATTGGCTAAGTTCTTCGTCATATTGAAGATTGAAAACATTGTGACAAAGACATCTAAAAATATTTACAAATATAGGGTGCATAATTGACTAAATTAATAGAGTTTATTTGACTATTTTTTTTAAATGCTGTACTTGTTGTTTATGTTAATTAAATAAAAAAGAAATTATTCTTGATAAAATATTGTTTAATATTGTTCAGTTAAAAAAGTTCATAAACGACGATGTTTAAAGAAGTATTTTTGTGATTTTTCATATTCCCTTTATGACAAGTACCCCTTGAAAATTTGAAAATGTGAAGTCGCAGTATGTAAATATCATACCAGGTTTCAAAGCCTGTTCTAGATTAAAACACAAGGAAACATATCATGATATCTTAACTGATTGATAAGCAAGTACTAATTTATCATTTTGAAGAGTTTGAAAACCTTGTGACAAAGACTTTTCCGACATAGGTTCTACCTTAATTCTTCTTTTACTCCACCCTTTTACTCAGTTCTGAGTATATTTTTCAGAGAAATAATTATGAAAATCAGAACAAACATTTTCATTGTTGTAACGTCTTCTTTATAATGTATACATGTATTAATATGAAAAGTTAATTGAAGACCATTTTTTTGTCCCCGAAATCGAAGACTCGGGGGTATATAGTTTTATCGTGTTCTTCTGTATGTCTGTCTATCTATCTGGCGGTTTGTTTATCCGCAAAAACATTAACCTTTCTTTATCTTTTGAGTGAGTGGGGATATGGCTTTAATATTTCACAGATATATTCCTTGTGACAAGACCTTTCTTTGAGTGCCACTAAATTTGACCTTTTGATTTTTACCTTGGAGTTTGTCCCATGTTACACAAAAATGCAAAATTTTTACTTTGGACATAACTTTTGAACGGTAGATACTAGAGCTCTCATACTTCAAATATGTAGTTTTTTGGCATTATATTTCATTGGATTCTAAAAACCTTGACCTTTTGACCTTGCCTTGGAGTTTCCGTACTTGTGATTTCTTTTACCTTGGCCATAACTTTTGAACGGTAAGGGCTAGGGTATTCATGCTACACACATGTAATCCTTGTTACATTAAACATTTTCTTAAGATTTCATCAACTTTGACCTTTGAGTTTGACCTTCCTTTCAAAAACTTATCCTTAGCCATTACTTTTGAACAAGTGGTGCTAGGGCTGTCCTATTTTGCAGTTGTATTTCTTGTGAGAAGACCTTACTTTGGGTAACAATATATTTAAATTGCATTTAAGAAAAGTTTAATCTTTGCTATGTTGCCATACAGGGGCATAGCTGTTTCACAAACACATCTTTTTTAAATATGGGGATTTGCGGGTAAGAGATGGATACCTCAAAGCGTAACAGACAGACGGACGGACATCCCGATCACTATATACCCTCCCGCTTTTCAAGCAGAGGATATAATAATGTATAATACTGATGATTTTTTCTGTCGTTTCGATGATTTCCACCATCAAAAAACAATATTTACCTAACCCTTAAGGCTTGATAAATCTTTTACTCCTTTAGATTCTGAATCATTGCATTTACCTTTTAATATGGCTATAATTGTATAATGTTATGAGATCAACATATCATACGTTTATTCCCAATAAGCTCAGGTGAACATTTTGGCCAATATGCTACTTTATCTATTTTTTTGCCCCCTAAAAATTTTAGCTTTAATCTACAGGGGGTCATTTTTCTACGGGGGTCATTTTTCTTCACGTGGGTTCTGCAAATTTTCAGGAAAGTGACATTTTTATCTTTGTGTTCATGCCATGTGTAAGTAGCACTGATAGGTCAATAGCAGACATGAATATTTATTTATAATAATACAATGTGTAAAAGCGCATAAAATAATAAAATACTGTGTACAGGAAAATTTCGCCACAGTTTTATTTTCGCCCCTTTTCATTACAGACACAAGTAGGCAAATTTACAACAGGATGACAGTATAATTTCTTAACCGGAACTGTTACCTGACGTATTTAAACCGGACAAAAGTAATAGGGTAAAAAAAACTATGGGCGAAAATAAATGTACTTCCAACCCCTGCATTCAGTACAGTACCGACCAGACCCAACCTGACACCAAAGCAGTCCCAGAAAGCAGTCCCTGGGACTGCTTTGGGACTGCTCTGGGACCGCTGTGGGACTGCTCTGGGACTGCTGTGGGACTGCTCTGGGACCGCTATGGGACTGCTCTGGGACTGCTATGAAAAGCAGTCCCAGCAGTCCCAGCTGCCCATGGGACTGCTTTCTGGGACTGCTTTGTTCACTCATGTGTGACAAAGGTTCTGAGTGACATGATAGCTCCTCCCCCTTGTGTATTCTGAATTTGCAGGCTCCCTATTGTTTTGTTTACTTGCAGCAGAGAGAAGTTTTAACTGTTTAATACGCAAGGATTTCTTATAATCTTTTAATAACTGGAGATTACATTTATTATAGTTAATTTATAGTTTTAGGAACTGTAAATTTACACAATGTAATATAGAATATTTTTAAAAATAAAGTTGTTGTATTAGGAAGTCAGGAGGAAATTTTTATTTCTAAAGTATATACAACTACTCATGAGAAAAAAATATCTACATGTAGATTTCTTTTCTTGTTAAATTTGAAATAAAACACTCAAAATTTTCATATGGCACTATTTAAAAAATCGATCATTACATTTTGACATACGATAGTTTAATTGAAAAGGCTAGACGTTTTACAAGCACTACGCTAAAAGGGTTTTACATACAACCCTAAAATAAAAATCTAACAATTTATTTTATGACATGAAATAAAATTATGCCACCATTCTTCCGTAATATAAGCAATGTAAACAATTCTACAGCAATTTACAGATGAATTAGTTTTTAATTTATGAATAAGTTAGTCAAAGAGAAAATTAAAAAAAAAAGATAAACAGTTGAAAATCTGTAATACCTGGAATTCTGATTTATTTCTTTTTTGTTTTGCTTTTGTTTACCTGGCCGATAATGTGTATGAATAAAATGGTATAAACACCTGTGGTTTCAATCGCCTTTGGGCAGAAAATCAATCATGCATGTTATTTGGGTTCACGTATCATTGTTACACATCATTGAACATGCTGCTCAATAATCAATGACCCTAATTTCAATCTATGTAAAAAATGTAAAAAATAAAAAGGAAAATTAAATGTGTATAAATTTCTTTCAAGAGTAATTAATGTTGAACATAATCTTAGGATTCTATACTGGTAACTAATACAATTTACAAATAGAACAATAATGTTTAAATTAACATGTCAGTAAAGAATAATCAATTCTGAAAAATATTACTTGGCTAAATTAGCATCGGATTTTTAAAAAGCCCTAATACTTTTTTTAAAAAAATGCCTTTAGAGTATCCCGATAGTATGGAAATCGGCCATGATAATGAATTGATCTATTTAAAACTAATTCTGGTGAAAAATAATTAATTCAATTTTAATTTTCTGTATAGAAAATAAATATGGGAGCCAGTATCAATCACAAAAAACCCAAGATAATTGTGATTAAATATACATGTTCAGTGTAATTCATTTATGTAGGTGTGTAAGCTTTATTCCTTCATTAAATATTAGTTCAAATTGTTTCAAATCTATGCGGGTACTGCTCATACATGTAAATGACCTTCACATTGTAAGGATTCCTGGCATACTGCTGAGAAAAAAAATTCAGCTGCTTTTTATAGTTTCATTGTTTATTGGAAATCTCATTTCTGAGTTAGCCCCGCCCATTAGATTAATAAACCCCGCCCACTAGGACTGCTGGGACTGCTTTCTGGGACTGCTGGGACTGCTTTCTGGGACCGCTGGGACTGCTGGGACCGCTCTGGGACTGCTGTGGGACTGCTCTGGGACCGCTGTGGGACCGCTGCGGGACTGCTTTAGCAGTCCCAGCAAGCAGTCCCCGGGACAGCTCTGGGACTGCTTTGTGTCAGGTTGGGTCTGGTCGGTACTGTAGCTTACATAAAGCAAAAAGTATGCAACGAAGTGTTTTTCTAATTAATGTAAATTATAATTAACCGTAACAAACATCAAGTTCTTTTGTGTGTTTAAGTTACTAGAATTAGGTGGTTGCACAAACCACGGGTGTTAACTCTCAGTATTTTTCTATAATTATAGTTAAGGTCAATGTTCCCATCATAAGGAAGCTTCCAGATACTGGTGCAGACTCCCTGTATTCCGTTGGCTCCTCCCTGACCTTGACCTGTCAAGCTGATGGTAATCCAACACCTGGAATCCACCCAAATAAGACTGTTAACAGATATCAATGGACGTTCAAAGCCAGTCCCAATGACAATGTTACAAAACTATCATCCATTAATGGATGAAATTGAACTGGCGATGGGTACAATAACCCGCTATGACAAAGCATATAATCTAACTGTTGATGCCTCCCATCTCCATTTTTCAATTTTTTTTGAATTTGTTTCAGCTTTAAATCGATAGCAAATACATGGTACATAAACCTCCCGGGTGAAGTGAAGATTCATCAGAATGTTCCCGCCCCGCCAAATTAATTCAAAAACAATTTTTTTTTATTTCTTCTTGAAAATATTCATATATTTATATCAATATAACTATATGTTTATTTTTTCATATCGACAATACTACATTGACATGATTAAATGATTAAATATATTGTTTCGGTCGATATCTGAAAATTGATATAATATTTCATTCAATAAAACTTAAAGCAAGAAAATCTAATGAATAAAAGAAGTTGCCTTCAATTATGTTAAAAAAGTCTTAATTCAATTCAAATCTGTGTAAAATTAAGGAGGTTTAACACTTTATATGTTAAAAAGTCGAAAAAATATAACACAATATACAAAGTTATAACACAACAAGTGTAGAGCCATTACGCTTATGTATATACCGGCGTTGGGAAGATGATTTACCCATATTTAAGTTATATTTTCTTATATGATTGGTAGTTGCATGTCAACATGATTAGCTTGCATGTTGACATAATTATGTTGCATGTCTACATAATTATCTTGCATGTTAACATAATTTATTTTGAATGTGGGGGGATATGCCACCATACATTTTGTTTCTACAGAGTCTTAAAATATTGTTACAATGTTAATTTTAATGGATATACATTAAGGAAATGTAAAGAACGAGGAAAATTAAAATCCACAATCTAAGCATATATGCAAATATTTGTTTAATAGTTTTATAATAAGTTTTATAAGCGTTACATGCTTATCAAAAAGAGCATATGAAGATATTGCATATTCTTATCATGATATGTTTATCGTTGTGATGGGGTTCGGTATTCCCCGTAGTTTGTTGTTAGTAAATAAACGATATATCTACGTCATTTAAAAGGAATTTCAAATATCATCAATATCGAAATCTCTATTGATTTTGCTGTGGAAAGTGTGGTTGGTGTTTTCTTATCGAACAATTTGCAGAATTATACAACGAGTTACGATGGGTTCTAAATGAATTCAATGGAATCTGACAAATTATTATTTAATTTTCTGCATCTTCGTTTTTTATACCTTTCCTTTCTTCCTGGGGGTAAGTTATTGGAAAGAAAATATAAGAATGTATTTTAAAAAGTATTTGTTATCGATTTTTTTTTTAATTTACCATGTTTACAATGTACTTAATGATCAATTTGCGTATAAATTTAAAACACGTGAAAAATATGTTAGTGAAAAAAGTTTTGAATTATTCTGTAGGGTTTTGGTCTAAGGAAAGTAAATCAGGTTAAAAAAGAATTTAGCAGAAAGACCAGCTTTTAATTACTAACCCTCAAGTCTTGTCAATATGTAGAAATTTTACCATTCACTAAAATACATAAACATTGAAACTATTATTTCAGTTTAAAACTTATCTGATTACATATATGGTTTTACCTTTGAGATAGCAATTTCGGTATCGTGTCTTGGAATTCATAACCAAGATAAAATAAACATATTGATTTTAGAAAATGTAAATGTGGGACGTTTTTGTTCTGAGATGTTGTAACAGTGTAACTGATAATAGAAAGAAATAAATCACCTCACCTGTAGATAGTATAGGGGTAGTGGCATTTTTTTTGTCCCAATATGAAACAGGAAGTAGATAAAATTATTAACTGACCCCTCATTCGTTATGTAAACCATAATTCTTTGTTGAGACTGTAGTGTTTATACTTAAAACAAAGGTATAAAAATGAAAATGATAAAAGAAAAATGATCCTTGCCGCTCATTATAATAAAACATATGCACAGTATTCTATATTTGAGTATTGTCTACTTTTGTGCCAAGTTATATTAAAATTGGATTAAAAATTTAGGAGGAGTAGCATTTTGAAAGCATTTCACAGAAATTTCTTTTTTTTGTAACCAAGGCAACACCGTTCAATAAATCGAAAACCGATACAAAAAATTATGTAAATTGGTGTTGTCTACTTGGCTGTTCCAAATTGTATTGAAATCGGACCAATACTGTAGGAGGAGTAGCATTTTAAAAGAATTTTACATTCTTTTAAGTAACCATGGCATCACATTTTATCGAAATCAAAAAACGATGCACAGAAATATGTATCTAAGTGTACACAAATTGTGTGCCAAGTTAAATTAAACCTGTCCAAAACTGTTGGAGGAGTAGCTTTTTGACAGAATTTCACAACATTTTCTATTTTTAGTAACCATGGTAACACCATTCATCGAAATAAAAAAAAAAAAAAACGATGCATAGAATTATGTATCTAAGTGCAGTCTACTTATGTGCCAAGTTATATTTATATCTGTCCAAAACTGTAGGGGGAGTAGCATTTTGAAAAATTGTTCACATTTTCCTCCTCTTTAACTTGCCAAGATGTAGTTATATTTTAAAGATCATCATAGTGATTTAATTTTTGAACTTCATCTTAAATTTGAATGGTATTATGCTATTTAGATATATGGTTGTGGATATGTAGTGTTTGAATAATATTCAAACATGTAGTAGTCTTAAATCAAAGACAGATAACTTTGTAGATCTATTATACTAATTATCTCCAAAAGCATGCATCATACGGCTTTCATAATCAAATCATTATTTCATACTTATTGTGTAAAATTAAATTAATGCTGCATATTTCTTATTTTCAAGGTAGTATTGCCGGAACAGTTTCCACAGCAGCCTCTCTCACTCCCACTATCGGAGACTCTGTTGACCTCACCTGTACATATACACTAGACCCCGGTGACACAGTCTATCCGGGAGCTATTTCCTGGCAAGTTAAAACAGGATCAGGACCAGAGGATTTTACAAACATTGCCACTTTTTCTCCTCCTGGTTCAAGTGGATCTAATTCCTTTACACAGTTTGCCACAGATTATAATTATAAGAATCGTTCTGAGTTATTCAATGTTACAGCTAATGGAGCTAATTCTTATGTTGTTGTGATGAGAGTAAATGAGGTGATGTGTTCAGATGAGAATCACTATAGGTGTTCTGTTTTATTTCTTAATGCTGGATTAGGTCCTGTAGTTAAGACAAAAGAAACCTCTGTCGCAGCTAGAGGTACGTATTTTTATTCATATAAAAAATACTTATATATAATATGTAATATTTCTGCATATTGACAAATGTAATATGAATTGAGCTTGTATCAACCGCAAAAAAATCTTGATGCATACAAATTAAATGACAAGTGTAAAACAACATATCTGTAAATCTTTATAGCACCTGCTGAGCAACCTTATGACTTTCCAGTTCTTGAACCAGACAATATAGAAGAGAACATGGTAGTGACTTTATCCTGTACAGCCAATATTGGAAAACCTCCAGGACAAATCAAGTGGTGGCGCTACAGGAATGGGATAACGGCTCCCCAGGAAATGACAGGGGTGTCTACGGCCTCCCCACCGGTTCAAGAAGGCGTGTGCGTCTACAACATGACCAGCACGGTAATATACAGGATGACGAAGGATGATGACCAGTCGGTGTGGAGATGTTTCGTGGACAATGAACTGTTAACAATACTAGACCGAGACAAACCTAATCAAGAATCTAAAAGGGTTAATGTATTCTGTAAGTTTATCTTTATGTTCATGTCATGTGTAACTAGCACTGTTAGGTCAATAGCAGACATGAATATTTATAAACTAATGCAATGTGTAAAAGCGCATAAAATAATAAAATACTGTATACAGGAAAATTTCGCCCTTTTTTCGCCCAATTCAAAATTAATTACAGACAAAAGTGGGCAAATTGACAAGAGGATGACAGTATATTTTCTTAACCGGAACTGTTACTGGACGTATTTAAACCTGACAAAAGTGATAGGGTAAAATAACATGGGGCGAAAATAAATGTACCTCCACCCCCTGCATGCAGTAGCTTACATAAAGCAAAATGTATGCAACGAAGCGTTTTTCTAATTAATGTAAATTATGATTTACCGTAACAAATATCAAGTACTTTTGTGTGTTTAAGTTCAGAGTTACTAGAATTAGGTAGTTGCACAGACCACGGGTGTTAACTCTCAGTATTTTTTTTTTATATAATTATAGTTAAGGTCAATGTTCCCATCATAAGGAAGCTTCCAGACACTGGTGCTGACTCTAAGTATTCCGTTGGCTCCTCCCTGACCTTGACCTGTCAAGCTGATGGTAATCCAACACCTGGAATCCACACAAATAAGACTGTTAACAGATATCAATGGACGTTCAAAGCCAGTCCCAATGACAATGTTACAGAACTATCATCCATTAATGGAACATTGACTCTGACCAATCTTCAGGAAACTGATACAGGGACTTATACTTGTACTGCATTCAATGGATTCAATGAAAAATTTTTTAAGGCATCTAGAGACCAAATTTTACAAGTTGGTAAGGGATTGTTTCATTTACACTGTTATCCTTTGAAATAATAGTTGATGTCAAAAAAGTCTCATATTCAAAGAGTAACATTATTTTTTCTCGTTTGTGTTATTGCTACCTTTAAGAATACATTGGGTTTTATCATTTTTTTTTTTATAATTAATAATCAAGAGATTGCATATAATTTAAGAGCCTTATTAGAAACTCAAAGATTTAAACTTAAACTTCTTAAAAATCACCTGTATCCAGTCAAACCTGGGTTTAATGTTTGTTTTTTAAAAACTTATTATCTAAAGACTTCTTTTTGTTTCCATGTGGATAGTGAAAACTACAACTACAACTACCCCAACTTTTACGCCAATTGCTTCGCATACTATCGATACAACTGCATCTTCTGAAACATTCACAACACAGGAACGGAGCGGTAATATTTTAGTATGCATGCACTCTTACATATAAAATAATATATAATTATTTTTAAAAATACATCATAGTTATCATCGACAATGTTTTAATGAACCACCGAGAGAATTTATCCCTATTAACCTTTCAGCTGTGATTCTTCTTAACCTGCATTTGTCACTAAACAATTGATGTAAATAAAAAAAACAACAGAAAAGTACAAAATTTCAAAAATAAATAATATATTTAGTTCTTTCGATGTTTTATACAGTTAGACAGATTAACAAAATATATAAATAATAATACCGTTCTATTATTAGTCCCCGGTGAAACCGGAGGGGACTATAGGTTTCCTCTGCGTCCATCCGTCTGTCTGTCTGTCCCCGTCAGTCTGTCCCACTTGGTTTTGCGCTCTTTTTTCTAAACGCTTGCAGATATTCAGCTGAAATTGGGCATGTGAGTGTATCATACGGAGTTACAGATCAAGTTTGAATTTTGCTTTGCTTCATTGATTTTTGACAGAATTATGGCATTATGAGTATTTTTCATAATCGCTTAATAAAGATTGGGTTCGAACTGCGCTAATTTCCGAATGTCGGCAAAAATATGAAGCGAGGAAAAGACAATGGAGAAATGAGTTGAATTTTCGTTTAAACGCTGATTATTTTATTACTTTTAAGGCAACTTGAAAATCTTTCAGTTCAACTTACAACTTGAAAATCTTTCAGTTTAAACTTGGACATGACTTTTGAACGTTATAAAATGACATTCTGAAGAAAAAGGGGAACCCGGTAGGGGACATGTATTGCTTATGCAATATTCTCAGAATGCTTGTTTCATTAGATATTCGTTCAAGACCAAGTGGTTTCCGGAAAATCTGAGTAGTTGGAGAATACAGTAGTGCTTATGAAAAACTGTTTTGTTTTGCACATTCTCCTGTTTCTCTTGCAACAAACTTTATTGATCAATTAACCATGTTTTATTCTATACCTCTGAACATCCTTTGCCATGATAACATACTTTACAAATTCTTGAGAGGTACAACAAACAAACAAACAATGGTTAATAGTGGTGTATTATACTCAGATGCATACCAGGATCCTTGTACGTCTTGTAATTTTGTAGAAAGTATTCAAGCTAAATTTATTTTTTTCTGCATTTTATACTCGCACTCATTATTTTAGTATATTTATTAATTTAATTATTTTTTAGGGGGGGATTCCATTGTAATATTCTACGTGTCTAGAGTCCGAATTTACTAATTTAAAAATTTTTATTTAATTTCAAGTTAAAAAAAATGAAACTACAAATACTCTCCACGATTAGAACATCATCGTTATTATACCTATTTAACATATTGACAGTACTTATGTCGACGTAAAATGAATTCAGGATTACAATAGAGCAATTTTTCATAGACCATAGCATATTAAGATTTTCACCTTATCGCAATGGAATGGAGGGGATACAAATACGCAATCCTTGCATTTTACGTAACTTATGAGTGACGTAATTGGCACTGAGTTTGATGTCAAATGCTGTCTTATCGTGTTTGATATCTTTTAACTAAAGTCTGCAAACATATACATCGCACTCTAACTATATTTTTCATAAAGATGTCTTGGATTTATAGCTTTAATATTACAGTTTACCCTTTTTTAGAATTTCATATTCAATGGTTGAAATGATTACAAAATCTTGTAAAGTTATTATATCATTCATGATTGGTATTTTCTGTTTTAAATTTGATACAATTAGAAATCATCGCTGGCGGGACCATTGGAGGAGTTGTTTTAGTTGTACTTGTTGGTCTTTTGATCTTTAACAGAAGATACCAAATTTTATGTGTTGGTAAGTATTTCGTTTAAATTATAAGTAATCTTGATTTTTATTCTATTAAATTAGGCAATCATTTTAGAATAATGTTTGGAAAATCTTACTTTCAGAAAGAAAACAAAATTCAAGGTAAGAGCGGTAACAAAACATGGACTATTCAGTCAAAACTGTTCTGACTATTATAAACAATAGATTTCAGACAAGGAGAAAGGAATTTTAAATTCGAAATAGGTTTTAAAGACGTACAACACACTGGGGGAGATAACTCTTGCAATTTCAATTAAACGTTTGACTTGACGTCAAGTTTAACGTCAAAAATAAAGCGTCAAAGCGACGAGTAAAACGATCCCGATGTATATCAATTATGAAAGAAAATTGGGATATGGTTCTTGATTGATTGATTGTATATTGTTTAACGTCCCTCTTGAGAATTTTTCACTCATATGGAGACGTCACCGATGCCGGTGAAGGGCTTCAAATTTAGACCTTTACTCGGCACTCAGGGCCATTGAGCAGTGAGGGTTCTTTTTCGTGCCAACGCCTACCGCGACACGGGACCTACGTTTTTAAGGTCATATCCGAAAGACCCGTGACTTTCACTTCTAGTGCCGAGCGCTTGGCGATGGAACAGTCACTACCTTTGTTTAAGTGTTTGGTATGACGCGGCGCCGCGATCGAGAATCGAACCCGGGCCTCCCGATCACGAAGCGAACGCTCTACCACTAGGCTACCGTGACCGGTGATATGGTTCTTGGCTGTAATTGTGAGTACCATACTCAATCAATAAGTATTTTTTTTTAACGTGAGTAAACTCCGTAAAAAGCAAGATATAAAATACAATCCCTTAATGTTTATATCATTTCATATACAATAAATTGTATTTTTGATCAAAGCGCAGCATTTTTTTCTACATTGCCGAATTTCTCATTGTGTATACAATATTCCGATTAATGGTCTTCATTACAATTTGTGCATACACGATATATATATTGTTTTCCTTCTTTAATTAAATAAAACAGCAATAAAGAAACAATAAACTTTTAACAATGTAAAATCGATGTTGTTCTCAGATTCTTACTGATCAAAGAGGAACAACTCTGAAAATATAGGAGATGTTTATTTTTCTCCCTTTTTTCACGGTTTTCCACAGAATCAGATACATTTACAGCAAGACCTGATAAATCCGACAATTGAATACTGTAGTCCTCATATACACAATGTAAGTAATAGAATTGAAAAGAATTGTTCACTTGTAATGAAATCTTCATTTATGAATATCCTAGCTATTGCAGCAAATCGTAACTTTAACTTTCTCAGTAACTTTCTGTCAACAATGTTGGTTCGCATTTCCTCGATTCAAAACAAACGTAGCTCTATAAGATTTTGAAAGACATCAATGTGGGATTTGATATCAATTGAAATAGATGAAAAGTTTAATGTTTGATATTTTGAAGTTAATGTGGACGAATACGGAATTTTCATATTAACTTTAGAAGCGACGACATTGTACATAAGAAATGTGACGGCTACAATATCACGAGGGGTGTACCCGGTATGTACATCTATGATCTAATGCAAATGTCGATGTATCCCCACGGCCACATATATACTGTCTCGTTTAAAAAAATTTCATGAAAGAAACTATAATTATTCCATTTATATCACAGAAGAGTTGAACATACACCATTTTTATATTGAATAAAATTTAATTAAAGAAATAACATTAAAAATCAACATCAAGTTCAACAAAACTTGAATTCGTATCCAGGTTTCATGTGATATGGAATGCTTAACGCATACGTATATGGACTAAAAACTAAAGTCTTTCAGTATTTTTTTCCTGATACATATAAAAAGAGTAGTCAATATTTATTCTGTAATCATGAATTTAAAAACTAATGCATACCCCCGGGATTCTTGACAAAATACCGGTATATTTGCACTGTAAACGACGTTTCTTCTAATGCTAATGGTCTGCGACGCGAAAAAGGAAGGGGTGGGGGTGATAGGGGTATTCAAAAATTGCCTAAAAAATCTACATTTAAATACGCTTTCCATATGAGAACTTTTAAATTTGTAAGTTAATATACTTTTGAAGCAAAAGCAATATTCCAATTTAACTTTTTTTAATGTGTATTAGTAGATTCATATAACAAAGTGATCGACCCCCTGTCTGAAAGACGCGCGGGAACGTGATTTATTGAGAAAGGGGGAGGGGGTAATTTTCCGCTATCAAATCAAAACTGGTCGAACAAAAATTATACAAAAAATTATGAAGATTATTTTTACTACCAGCTACCTAAAGAAAGTTTTTTAGCAAAATTAAACGACAGGTTTTTTCACAAAAAAATTTTGAATTTAAAAAATATGCAATTTTTAAGGCTTAGGAAATTCATAGTTTTTCAGTTTAAGGTCTTTAAAAATTGTTTTGATGATATGTATATCAAAAAGATGACTATGATTTTGTGTTAAATGGTTAAAGGAATAAGTCAATAAAATTTGACATTGATGTTTAATCTGGTTTTTTGAAAATCAAGGTTTAGGTAGTTCTTTGATTAAAAATTTTCTTTCCTTGTAAACAACTAAAGGGGGGTAACTTTCGGAAGTTCCTGTCCAAAAACCACTCGAACGATTTTGTCAAAAACATGCAAACATGCAGTAGATATAGTCATGTACTGAATATATAAAAATAACGAAAATTAAACGACAGGAATTTTTGGGGGTAGGTGTGTTGTACATCCTTAAGCTCTAGTGTTAGGACAGGTCCCTTAAGCTTTCAAAGGAAGTTTAATGTTTATATTAATCTCAAAATACAAGTTTTACAACTGAGGCCAATTCTACGCACTTCATAATAATGTCTTGATATATCAAAATTTGATTTTGCTAAATAATTTCAGTAAAAGTTACAAGATTTCATATATCATTATAATAATAATTTTCTTTGCCTTGAATTAAATATTTTAATGATCTATTTACGAATGAAATAAATTTCCACTTTTCTATGAAATACATAGGAAAGTTGATTTGATAAACAACCGTGAAAAAAAATAAATTCACACTTTTGTACAAATTTTTCATATATAAATTTTAATCCCTTTTACTATTCACAAAATCAAATGCAACTAAATGGGAAGTCGGATCCATTACTTTTCAGGAATTGAGGCCTACTCCTACTTGTACATACACCTTTAGGCGAAAGCTTAAAAATGAGAACACGGAATTAATTAATAGTACGCATTTGTAAACCAAATTACAAAATAAGGCATTGTAAAATAAAGGACCTCAGTAAAATAATTTCTTATTAATCATAAAATGACATTCATGTGTTTGTATTCTTTTAATGTGATCAATTATGTTTATTTCACAGTAACAGAAAAATGGAAGAGTTAAACACTGTCTCTGGCACACAAAGTAAGCATTAAATCATTCTAAATGATTTTTTACTTTTATAAATTTTGAAAAAAATTTATTTCATGACATTTTCCTGAATTTACAGGGCTTGAAACAGAGAGGAGGTAACATATGCTTTATCATCAGAAAAAATTAAGTAACAGATGTAAAGTCTAAAAAGCACTGTGAATAGAAGGTTGACATCAATATGCATTTGTAACATTTAAGAAACTATAACAAAAATATATTCAAAGCAATCAAGAAACTATTCTAAGAGGATGCCAAAAATAGGATTAGAGGTACATGTAAACATGTAATTTAAGTGGTAATTTTTGAAGCCAAAAGCTAAAGTGTCAGTATGAGGTAGACCTATACTTTTTCTTAAGAAAAGGACACAATATTTTTTAATAAGCTTATTCAAACCAACTGGCAGGACAAGTGTAGTTTCTGTTTTTGAAAACATTTTCATTGTCAATGTAAAGAGCTGTCACAGTTTTAATAAATAACACTATAGAATGATTATAATATCACATCGAAACAAATAATTCTTGTGCTACGATTGTATGCATGCATCTCCTTGTTTTTCCTTCTAGTAAAATATTTTATCATTTAACGAAAGGTTATTAGTTGACACGTAAATGATGACTATTTATAAACGTTATATTAATTCTTTAAGAGCTCAATATGAAGAGCTGACACAGATTCGTCGGGATCAGGAAAACGGATATGACGTCATTAGACCGCCAATAAGTAAGGGCATTTTGTAAAACATATAGATATATCAAGATAATATTTTCTTTTTTAAAAGACACATTGACATTCTATTTACAAGTATTTATAATCATGAAATTTAATCTATTTTACGCCTCTCTTCTTTCTTCAGATAATGGATCATACGGGTAAGAAATTTTTGAAAAAAATATGTTTGATGATGATTTGGAATAAAAGTTAAATGGAAATGAAAATGAAGGGCAACGTTTAAAATGCAGTTATTTTATCTGGAATATTCAGTACAGCATATGAAGAACTAAAACACAGAAAAGAAGAACACGGATATGAAAAACTTTCAGACACTACAGGTATGTTTAATATTTGAACGTGTCAAACAAGGATAAAGAAATATACTACATTGTTTAGTAATATATGTATATGTATATGTAAATTGCAATTTAATGGAAACGACTGACTAATATAATATTATAAACATTTAAATAAAAACCGTTCCAAAGTCATGAATCTGCATGGATTTGGACTCAAAAAGAGTTTACAAGAGGCCTGTTCAGCAGAGCTAACGTTCGTGAGCACTCGCCAAAATTCCGTTTACCTCCAATAGTAATTTGACGAGCGCTCGCGAACGTTCGCTCTGCTGTACAGACCTCTGATTAAACGAACAAGTGTAAATCATACCAATTTTCAATTTCTTTGTTTTTTGATCGAAATGCATTTGTTCATTTCTGGTTCTCCTCTCTTTGAAAGGTAAAGTTAAGCTTTTTTCCTCCTGAAATTGTTGAGAGTGTTCAGAACTTCGATGCCATTTTTGTTTTGTTTCTCCGTGAAAGCATAAAATATTATGCTCGATTCATATTAGTGTAAATTTGGTGCTAAATCTCGATATAGATCTTCTTGAAGACTTATAAATAATGACATTTCATCCATTTTTAATTTTAAAAAAGGAAATGATAATTTATTCTTAAATCAATTGAATAATTATCTGATATGGAAACTGCTTCTTTTTTCAGCTAAAAGATACCATTGTATAGAAGCTAAAATTTATTAATTATAATTATGGAGTTTATAAATAATTCAAACAATACATATTTTAAACAAGATACGGAATATTGATTTGGATAAAAAACTGTATAAGTCGACAATGTACAAAATTCTCATATATTTTAATTTAAGAAACTAAATATGAAAATATTCTTGGCATTTAAATAAATACAAATTAAGGCTTCCGGTGTTTTCTCGGGAACATCAATAATGAAAAAAATGCATAATTTGTGGATTCTCAGAAAAAGATTGTATTTCACTGAAGATTAATTAAAACAATAAAATCAATCTTTGCATTTTATAAAATAGAACTATAAGACAGCTTTTTCTCCTTCTGAGATATCACTGCATATATCTGGGTTTTTTTTAAAAAGGCGCCATACCTAAAGCATATCACACAGCTCAAAAGAATAGCATTGATTTTGTGTTGTTCTACCTTCCACAGCTATGGTAAACTACGAAAAACTACAAAATAAGATTGGTCACGTAAAACAACCTTTTGAACCATCAAGAACACAAAGTAATAAACAACCTCTGCATTTTGGACAAGATTACCTTACACCAATTGGATACAGAAGATAAAAGGCAGTTATCAGTTAACTTGCTTTGTGCAGACGCTTTACTTTAGCGACTTCTCCATCAGAAAGCAGCACTAAATATTCTTTTGATATCTATTCCTCAGTCAAGAAGGATAACACTTCAATTTCTTATTTATTTCAAAAAGTTTCAAAATAAAGCTTTAAATAAAATCTTTTCAAGCAGCAATTTTTATTCAATGAATCTCAATGTGTCTCAAGGTTCTTTGAAGTTTCAGAATCAGTCTTGGAAAAACTTGACATTTGTGCCCCATATAGACGTGTTTAAGAAATAACACATTGAAAGAAATCACATTTCTTTTAATCTAGCTTAAAATATTTATCAAAGATTATTAGCACGATATGAACTTCGAAGTGATTAGTGGACTTTCGTATCTTACCATATATGTAAGTATGTTTGTTTAGAATGTACAGTATATGTTACCGCATAATAATATAAAAAGTATGAAAGTCATGTCGTGTTTATTAGCGTACGTTTCGTATTTTATAGTAAATATGGTTGTTTACAGCATATATAACGCTTATGATTGTATGTATGTTAGTTTGATCGATTGTTGTAAATTTTATAGAATGTACATGAACGTCTGCTATGTGTTACCATCAATTATATCTTACTGTATGTAAGAACGATGTTGTAAATGATATGACAGAATCTGCTGTATATGTTATCTTAAGCACAAACTTTGCTGTGTGTGTCACCTTGAGAATGTATATACGGTATCGAAGGTATGAAAGGTCGGCTGCATAGAAGACAAATAATTATGTCATTAAACACTAGAAAAACGTTTGAAATAAAAATTCGTATTAAATTTTAATTTTTACCGTTTAATTTTTCATAAAGCTAGTTTTTGGTTCAATTTTTTACTGACCTAATTTTGAAATAAAAATAGGTCATTCTATAAATATTGTATGGCTAATAATTGAAGTACGTTTAATGAATTATTTCTATTTGTGTCATCAACATCCTTGAAATTGCGATACAAAGTGCTTCTACTGGTTGATTTAGATGTCACATTCAATTTACACATTTTACAAAAAAAACAGGATTATTATGACCTAAAGGCAAACGTAAGAGAAAGATACAATGGTGACCTACGGACAACAACAGTAGACAGGACAACAAACTTACGGACCTCTTCCAAGTTACGGACAACAACAGCAATACGGACAAGGTTACGGACAAACAAAAGGTTGAATTTTCTCAGGGTACCACAGAAAAAAGTCAAAGTAAATAAGACTTTGTTAGAAAACAATAATAGAAACTTTTCGAAGTTGATATCAAAGTAAAGCTTGAGATTTTGATTGACAATAACTGTGGTTTTTGGTGACCGGGTACTCCAACAATCTATTAGAATACCCATGGGTATCAATGGCGCTTCGTTATTAGCACATTTATTTTTATATTCATATGAAGCAGAATTTGTGTAAAATATTATGCGTGAAAAGAAGAAAAAACACTTCCTGTGGCCTTCAACTCGTCATTTAGACATATCGACGACGTATTGTCAATTAGCAATGGTAATTTCCATTCCTACGTCAAAATGATATATCATGGTGAGCTTGAGATAAAAGATACCACTGATTCTGACACATCTGCTTCATACTTGGATATTGTACTTGAAAAACACGTTAATGGTAATCTTACAGCCCAGCTATTTGATAAACGGGATTACCTGCATACGGAGTATATGTATCTCAATTGATTCGAGACGCAAGAGCATGCTTTACGTATTAACAATTTTTAAAACAAGGTCAATTATTGACAAGCAAGTTGATGAAACAAGGATATCAGCAGTCTCGTTTAAAGTCATCATTTCGTAACTTCTATGGTCGATACAATGATCTTGTCAGTGAATATAATTTATGATTGATTCAAATGCTGACTGACGTTTTTGATACATACGAGGGTTGTCCCCAAAAGTCGTAAACATAGTTTATTTTTTCTTTGCTTAATCAAATTTCTTTTCTTGTAATAGCAAAAAGTAACATTTTATGATCATGTATGTCATGTTTCATGACGATACCACATTAAATACGTAAACTATGAAAAAATATAGAAACCATGTAAATGTACATCGGCGCACGAAAGCAAGCGTAATTTATGTCTCTCATTACGTCATAATACCCTTTTTCTCTTCACATGAGGCGATTAACGGTCTTCATATAAATCGTCCCAATATAATTAATTTGAAAGATATATATTCAAAAATTCACAATTATAAAGAAAATTGATTGTATTATGTCCATGCAAAATTTGGTTAGAATTGATTGCGTGTTGAAAAATTTACTGACATTGTCTACGCCTTTTTATGGACAACCCTCGTTTGTACCAATTGTTAGTCCATTATTTATACACTAAATTGACGACAGATTTTCCTGTTATTTTCTGATCATGATAAGGAGTGAACGGCGAGTGTGACGGGGATGCTCACTCTACCATGGCACCTGCTCCCACTTCTGATCTTAGAGAGGTCCTTGTTTGTTCTGCTCCGATTTTGTACTGTTTTAAGGACTTTGAGATTGAATTCTGTTCGTAATGTCCATGTTTCCTTCTATCAGCCAATCAACTTCATTATCAGTACGTGAAGCAAGCTAGAAATAGAAGTGACAGTGTTCATGGACTAGATAATCCATTCGAAGTAAATGCATACTCAACTGAAGAAACGCATCCATCAAGTCCTAGGGAACTTTTTCTGAAACTAATCGAGATTATGAAATTTAGAGTATTGTACACATAAGTATTCGTCCATCCTATAAGAGTATCTCTCAAATTCATATGGGAATTTAAATCCTACACAAATTTATTATATCATATGGTGACCTCTATGTACTCGTATGATTGAACAATTCTCAAATGGGACGTGAACCAAAGTAATATAACAATCAGTCAGTCAACCAACCACTAATCTTGTGGAACATGATGCTAATGTATTAATTACAGGTATTTTGATTTTCTTATGAGATTTAGTTACAGAATTAAGTACATTATTCATTTAATTCTGAAGATGTATCTAAGATCTATATTTCTTTAAGTTAAGAGAGAGAGAGAGAGAGAGAGATTACTTGGCATTTAGTAAAAAACAAATCGAAAGTACAAAAAATATGAATTTAAGGGGTTGAAACCTTATTTATAGATTGTAAAACAAAACGTTTAACAAACATTGAGCTACAATAGGGGTGTAACAATATTATAATTGTATAAATGTTTTATGATCTTTTCATAATCTATTCATTATTGTGAATAGGTACATCCTTCAACATGTGATAATGCTAGCAACTAAACAAAAGAACTAGGCCATTCTCAAGGGGTTTTGACTATCACCGATATCGAAACCACCACAATTTTGTATGGCGTCGAACAATGAGCTAAGTTTTTTTCATAAATTAAAAAACATTGGGAAATATGCATCGTAGTGTTTTTCAAATTGTAAGGAATGGAGTCTGACATATTTTTTTCCTTCATTTTACATTCTGGCTTTTTATACCTTTATATTGTTCATGAAGGTAGGTTTGCTTATCTTGACTCATTTTTGTTGAATGCTATTTCTTCTATTTTCACATCCTGCATAATTTATACACAGAATACTTAAGGACCTTTCATGACATTTTAAGTTAAACAAAATTGTACAATTAACACAATTTTTGATAAAAGTATTGCAGGATTATTTTCAAGAATAAAGAAATGCAGGTATATGAAGGGCCAGATCTATTAAATTTCAGCACTCGAAACTTAATTGCAAATGGTAAAATGTTTCTTACATTTAATTTTTAATCATTTAAAGTGGGCAATTTTCACCTCAATGGGCGCGATTGTAGTTTAAGGACGAGAAAAGAATTTAAATGATATGTCATGTACATGTAACTTGTAACAATGAAACAGCTATCTCGACAGATTGAATAAGTAACCTCTTTAAAATTAAAAAAATAACTCTGGATAACTCGATCGTTAAAACGAGATAATCATCTTTTTATGTAGTTAAGGAAATACATGTAACTTACTTGCTTAAATAAAGTAATTAACTTGTTATAACGAGATTCAAGTGTACCTACTTCATATAAAACTTTAAAAAATTTCTTTTTTACCTTATTAGAAATTTAAGAAGCCTTTTCCAGCTTTTGTATATAGCTGCCGTAGTATTAACACAATCATAAATATTTTTAAATATAGCCAGACATATATCTTGAATAAAGAAAAATCAAAATAAAGTAAGGTTAAACTTTAAGAAACTTACTAATAAAAGGATAAGGTCCGTTCTCATGAACAGCATTGCACGGGTGCATTTTTCTTGTTATAGGCACTATTGCTGGAACAGTTTCTACAGCAGACTTTCTGACAGCTACTATTGGAGGCTCTGTTGACTTCACATGTACATATACACTGGACTCCGGTGATATAGTCTACCCAGGAGCTATTTCTTTGCAAGTTAAAACAGGCCCGGGACCAGAGGAGTTTACAAGTATTGCCTATTTTTCTCCCTCTGGTTCAAGTGGATCTAATTCCTTTACACAGTTTGCCATAAATTACAAGAATCGATCTGAATTATTCAATGTAACAGCTAATGGAGCTAGTGCTTATGTTACTGTAATGAGAGTAAATGAGGTGATATGTTCAGATGAGAAACACTATAGGTGTTCTGTTTTATTTACTAACGCTGGTTCCGGTCCAATAACTAAGACACAAGAAACATCTCTCACAGTTAGAGGTAATTATTTTTAGTTTTCCTTAAGTTCTGTTATTCATTAATAATTTATTGATGTTCAAAAGGTACCACAGAAAAGAGTTCAATGTATTCAGTAAATTTTTGAATATGGTGTCCAAATAGTTCCATTGTAAAAGTGTATTAGCGCGTTGGAAACAACAGGCAAACGCGATAATGACAACACGCTAGCGCGTTTATACAAACAATAGGGCCATTGCAAAAGTTTATTAGCGCGTTATAAACAAGTAAACGCGATAATGACAACGCGCTAGCGCGTTTATACAGCGATTTGGCCTTTAAAAAAGTGAATTAGCGCGTTAGAAACAACATGCAAACGTGTCCGTGACGGCGCACTAGCACGATAAAGCCATGACAACATGCTAGCACGTTAATGACAACAAGCTAGGCCAAGTAAGAAACAACATGCAATCGTATTAATGACTAAATGAAACATTCATTACTACGAGTGTGGGATAGTGAAATTCCACCGAGGGGCTAAGATTTACAGTCTAGGACGAGGCTTTTCCGAGTCCTAGACCACGAATCTTGGCTCCAAGGAGAAATTTCACTATTCCCACCCGAGTATGTAATGAATTTTTATTTTTATCGCATTACTGTAAACCAACTTTTATTCACGACGACTTTATTTCGCGATTTACCAGGAGTAAACTAGTTCGCGACGATTAATCTTCGCGATCAAGCCGTTTTTGGAGCTGTTTTTAATAGAAAAAGACACCTAAAGGACTCGTTCGCGGCGAGAATTATTCGCGATGACGAGGCTCTTACGAACCTTGCAAAAATTTCTCGCGAATAAAAGTTGGTTTACAGTATTTTGTTCAAAAACCTCTCAACGATGTCACCATAAAACTAAAAATATAATCTTTTAATTTTTAAATCTAATTAAGAATCTGAATACACTTTCGGAAAAAAAAGCGTACCTGAAAATGGTTCACACGTAGTGTAAACTAATAAAATTGAATTTCTGTTCATATAGATAAATTAGAAAGATAAAAACTGGGAATAAAAACTTATCTATCCGATAGAGCACAGATTCATTTTAGAAGAATCTTCCCGCATTCTAAAAATAGTGCCATTTAAAAAGTGAAAATACACCAATATTTTGAATGAAAATAAGTTAATTTAAATAAGTTAAATGACTTTCTAAGCATATGTGGTGTTTGTTAACATTGTTACAATTTTTTTTTTATATATAGACGAAATGTTTACGTTATCGTTCGCGGCGTAGTTATATACACATTGTGAGACAGAAAAATCTCACACTGCTGTCTCACACCGGACAAGTCAATCTAACACTGGTGATTATGCGAGAAAACGTTGTCATTAACGCACTTGCCCGTTGTTTCTAAAGCGCTAATACACTTTTGCAATGGCCCTATCGGGACACCATACATAATGCAAATAGATTAAATGTTTAATACCATATCCGTAAATCTTTGGATTAATATATTTACAGCACCTGCTGAGCAGCCTTATGACATTCCATTTCCAGTACCAGACAATATAGAAGAGAACATGGAAGTGACTTTGTCCTGTACAGCCAATGTTGGAAAACCTCCAGGACAAATAAGATGGTGGCGTTACAGGAATGGTATAATAGCTCCACAGGAAATGACAGGGGTGTCTTCTAGCACCCCACCAATTCAGGAAGGTGTGTGTGTCTACAACGTAACCAGCACGGTAACATACAGGATGACGAAGGATGATGACCAGTCGGTGTGGAGATGTTTCGTGGAAAATGAACTTTTAACAATGCCAGACCGAGACAAGCCTTTCCAAGAATCTAAGAGGGTTAATGTGTATTGTAAGTATGTAAAATATGTAAAACAATTGAAATCATGACAAGTCACATGTAGCTTTCATTGTCTTGTTGGATATGCAGTGTGTTAAACCAATTGATTTTAAATGCCACTTTTAAGTATTGAATGAATATGAATTTTTATTCTCTGGTGCTATGATTACCATTTCAAGGAGCGTGTTTCTGAATATATTTACAGTTAAAGTCAATGTTCCCATAATAAGGAAGGTACCGGACCCTGGTGCTGACTCCCAGTATTTTATTGGCTCCTCTGTGACCTTGATCTGTGAAGCTGAAGGTAATCCAACACCTGGGATCCACTCAAATACGATTGTTAACAGGTATCTATGGACATTCAAGTCAAGCCCCAGTGACAATGCTAGAGAGTTATCATCCAGCAATGGGACACTAACTCTGACCAATCTTCAGGAAAGTTATACAGGGATTTACACTTGTACTGCATTCAATGGATTCAATGGGAAATTCTTTAACGCATCTAATAGCGTAAAGTTACACATTGGTAAGTGTTTGAAAGAAAGGGTAATCTTTTATTTTTTGAACTTTCTTTTGTGTTACATATATCTTGGTGATCTAGTATTATTTCATCCAATTCGTTTTGTTTTCTACCCTTGGACAGACAATACACAACCCGTTGAATGAAATTGATCCCAATCACACAAACAATTGGACATCCCATATCTGTAATGAACAAAGTAAATGTTATTGTAATAAAATTTATTTTCCCAGTGTATTCTCTTTTCGTTCTTTTCGTTCTTGAATATGATTTTAAATTTTATTATTTTTTAATTTTGAGCTCGAAAGGGTGATTATAGCTTGTGAATTTAAAGCTAATCATCTTTTCTTTTTCTGGCAGTAAAAACAACGACCACTATCTTCACCGCCACATCTTCTACTACATCTTCTGAAAGAACATCTAAACTTTTCACCACTACACCACAGGAAGGGATGGGTAATGTTTGTTTTATTTTCTTGTGGTTCAGTAAGAACTTGTTATTACCTTAACGACGTTCGATCCTGATGTTTAAAGTCTTAAACTTTTTTTGCCAAGTATATTTTTAGTTTGTACATACAAAGCTTAATTAAAATTCAAATCAAAAAGTGGGGGTCAATACGCTTCTTTTGGCGCTACAGTACATTAAATATGACCTTCTTGCACTGAAATTTGTGTCTTAATTAAAAATTCAATTTTTGACGTTTTCCCTCAAATATTTTTATCCAATTAAAGCATGAAACAAAATGAACTCTAAGTTTGTTTTAAAAAATACACTTTAAAATTGTGACTAAGAAAAAGTTTCAAATTGCTTCGCATAATCAATTATTTGACCTTTCTGCACTAATAAAAATATCATAAATATAAGAGTTCAAAGATTGCACCAAAGACGCTTTTACATGAATGTTCAAGTTTGTAAACAGTATTTTAAAGAAATGCAATACCGGTTAGTATTCCCCAAAATATTACATGATTTTTTCTTAAGTTTATTCTTTTGTACTATAGTGTCTCTCTTTTACTGAATAGGTATGTAATTCTAATACTCACCATCAATAATAATTCCAAGTTTTGAGAAAAATACCCTGGTTTTAACCTGATAATTGATCACAAAAAGTAAACAAAGTTTATGTTACATTACCATTGCTACATAAAATTTACAAGTAGAAGCGAAGTACAAAGACCTTAGGCTACTTATTTTGATTGAACTAAATATGTAACTTTGAAAACTGTATAGTTCAGAAATAAATCTTTGATATAATTGACTTCTGACCGTACAAAATACTTTTTACAGAGGATTTTTTTCTCAAAAAATAATAAATATGAAAAATCAAAACTCAGTATTAAAAAGATACAATTATTTTTGTACATGTATATATTTTTAGCTCACCTGAGCCGAAGGCTCAAGTGAGCTTTTCCGATCAAAATTTGTCCGTTGTCTGTCGTTGTCGTCGTCGTAGTAGTTGTTGTTGTTGTAAACTTTTCACATTTTCATCTTCCTCTCAAGAACAACAGGGCCAATTTTAAGCAAACTTGGCACAAAGTAGCCTTGGGTGAAGGGAATTCAAGTTTTTTCAAAGAAGTATCCTTGGGTGAAGGGGATTCAAGTTTTTTTTCAAAAAAGGGCCACACCTTTTCCAAGGGAAAAAATTTTGAATTAGAGAAAAATTAATGGCATTTTTAAAATCTTCTTCTCAAAAACCACTGAGCCGGGAAAAATGAAACTCATGTGAAATCATCCTCAGGTAGTGTAGATTCAAGTTTGTTCAAATCATGACCCATGGGAGTAGGGTGGGACCACAATGGCCGATCAAAGTTTTACATTGGAAGATATAGAAAAAAAATTAAAATTTTCTTCTTAAGAACCACTAGGCCAGGAAAGATGAAACTCATGTGGAAATATCTTCAGGTATCGTAGATTCAAATTTGTTCAAATTATGACCCCCGGGGGCGGGGGGGGGGTTAGGGGGGGGGGGCAAAATGACCGATCAAATTTTTACAAAGGAATGTATGGAAAAAATCTTCTCCTCAAGAACTACTGGGCTAGGAAAGATGAAACCAATGTGGAATCATCCTCAAGTATTGTAGATTCAAGTTTGTTCAAATCATGACCCCCGGGGTAGGGTGGGCCAAAATTTGTCGATCAATATTTTTTCCATTAGAAATATAAGGAAATCTTTAAAAATCTTCTTTTCAAGTACTTCAAAGCCATGATTAGTGATATATAATTTTATATGGAATCATCCTCAGGTTGTGTAGATTCTAGTTTGTTCAAATCATGACCCCCTGGGAGGTTAAAATTTTAGCCCTCCCCCCTTCAACCTCAGTAAACTTTAAATAATTTATTTCTGATCTGATATTTGTTTTTTCCTAGCCGGGTGCACTCAGGTGAGCGCTGTGACTCTTGGACCTCTTGTTCTTTTTCATCATAGGATAGCTGTTTTTCTAAAAATGTTTTTTTATAGTTATAATGTTATTGTAAACCCACGCCTATGGAACGCCGGGACTGTCTTATATGAGGATTAAATATTATATGCAGTGCTTCCTTCATTATATGCGGTACTATTTTAATTATATGAAGTAGTTTTTACATTATATCGTGTACAACTTCCATTATATGCAGTACTTCTCTCATTATATGATATGTCATTATATTATGTACATCTATCATTATATGAAGTGCTTTTAACATTTTATGCGGTAGTTCAAACATTATATGCGGGAGTTCTAACATTATATGCAGTAAACACAACAATATATTATGTACTTCTTACATTATATACAGTACATTCATCATTATGTGTAGTATTTCTGTTATTATGATGATGCTGATCATTAAATAATATGTCCGGTCCAGTTAGCATTCCGTGCGGTAGATTTTGCATTTCGTTATGATGTAGACACAGTATTATATGCGGTGCTTTCTTCTTTATGATGATGATCTTTCGGAAGCTACCCTTCGGAACTCTCTGTTCAAGGTTCTTCTTTCTATCAACTGTTGAATTCAGTACAATAAAAATACATGTGCGTATTATTTATGTCTCTGATAAAAGCAGTGAATAATAAATTATGCTACATGAACTGATTAAATTGTTTTTAAAAGATATGAAGTAGGGTAATGTAGAAAAATATAATGCCTTCTATTTTATTGTATGAAGTAAAAAGAGAGAGAGAGAACGGGGGGTGATACAAATATTTTAAGAGTGGAAAAAAAAATTGAGACTTTTTTTCTATCTTTCTTGTGAACAATATGACATTCAAAAAGATTCATTTCATATGTAGGACAATCAATTTCAAAATGGGTAATGAAAAAAGAACTGATGTCTTCGAGTACGCAGGTCTTTAACAGCGCGTTATAGAAAACATTACATTATTTATTTACTTGTATTTAGGGGTGGGATGTGCTAATTTATCACAATGTAAATTACCCTTTATCTCTCATTTTAATAGGCACAAGGGTTTCTACCGCATATCTGTTTAAAAGTAAATTCTTGAAGTACAACCCACGACGACTCAATACAGTGACGTAGCATTGTTTTTGAAAAGGAGGATGGGGGTCAGCCGGAGAAAAAAAATAACTCGAGTTACCTGAAGAAAGTGGACAAGTCAAAAACATTGAGAATTTTCAATAGTAAAAGTTATGTTTAGGAAAAGGGGGAGGGTGTTACTACGCGCGCGTAATGTCTGCTCTGATAATCGCATGTCTTTTCCTGATACATATCATTTATATAGTACAGTTAAAGACAGTGAATATCAGACATTTTTTATATGCCATAGTTTAACAATAATTATTAATAAATGGAATGATGAAAATATTTCAATAATAAGCTCATCTCTCTCTCTCTATCATTGTAAACTACTGAAGTATTGACATGACTTCGAAATTCCTATAAATAATGTAGGGATAAATCTAGTTAATAAGTCAACGAAATCTAAACAAGCTTGAAATTCAACCATACTTTATTTATTCCAATTCCAAAAATCTTTGTTCTTTTTTAACTGGATTGAAAATAAGTGTCCACAAAATAACGATAGAGGTTGGCAGATTATGTTACCCAAGAGATGAAAGATATTGTATCAACTGTTGTTGAAAATGAACATAATTTTTTATTTGTGTGTGCCCTCTTTATGAACAACTAATCATGCGCTGATCTAGAGGGGGTGGGGTCAGAACACCCCCCTGGACTGCAAATACTAAAGCAAGAAAAAGGAAACCTTGGACCCCCCTCGGAAAACGCAGACCCCCGCCCCCTGGTAACCGCGAATTTGTGCTAAATTGGTCAGAGATTTGAAAAACTAGAAGTCATTGACCCCCCTCCAGTAATAGGTATTTAAAATTTAGGCGATTGTACGTTTTTTTTCGGGGGGTGGGGGTGGATTTTATTTTTTTGGACTTGAGTGAAACCCCCTCCTCCCCCCCCCCCCACCCCTAAAAAAAAAACCTGGATCCGCGCCTGAACTAAATAGTGAAATTTGTACATTTAAAAAAAAAACATGTATAACTTATGAAATTCTTAATTCAGCAGATGTTAAATATACAAGAAATATTTGTAACTTCATACGTGTTGCATTTAATTAATATAAGAAAATCCATGTGACTATATTATTATATTTGTTTACTTGCGCCACATGTAGTTTTTGTCAAACTAAATGAAAAAATATATATATAACCTAAAACCATGAAGAATGTCCATATCTAAGAACGAAAAAAGTAAAACTTTCTAAATATAACAGAGGGGGTTCCGAAGGGCAGCTTCCGAAAGATCATCATCATAAAGAAGAAAGCACCGCATATAATACTGTGTCTACATCATAACGAAATGCAAAATCTACCGCACGGAATGCTTACTGGACCGGACATAATATTTAATGATCAGCATCATCATAATAACAGAAATACTACACATAATGATGAATGTACTGTATATAATGTAAGAAGTACATAATATATTGTTGTGTTTACTGCATATAATGTTAGAACTACCGCATATAATGTTTGAACTACCGCATAAAATGTTAAAAGCACTTCATATAATGATAGATGTACATAATATAATGACATATCTACATCATATAATGAGAGAAGTACTGCATATAATGAAGGTTGTACACAATATAATGTTAAAACTACTTCATATAATAAAAATAGTACCGCATATAATAAAGGAAGCACTGCATATAATATTTAATAGTCATATAAGACAGCCCCGGCGTTCCATACACGCCCACTGAAAAGTTACACACTGTCAATAATGAATGTGATATTTGTATTTCATGTTATAAAGCATGCTACTCAGATAGCCATTGTGAAGATTCTACCTATCATTGCTGTAAGGGGACTATTTACTGCTGTCCGCTGGGAACAATCTGCACTGGAACCATCAACTGTATCAGTATCGGGTATGGGATCGAATTTTCTTTACACTACACACTAAAGAGTTCTCACTCTATGGTATTTTTCTGCAGTTGAAATGATCTGACCTTAGATTTGAATTTAAATGAATAAAAATATATATTAAATTACTCAATTTGTAATCAACTTAGGTATTTAATCATTTTAAAGGCAAAGATAAATTAAATGAACATTCCTTACTGACACGCAAAAGAAATGCAACAAGCAGTCATATACAGATGTTTAATTTTTTTCTTCTGTTATTCAAAAGCGAATAAAGTAAGGCTAAACTCACTTTACAGAACACGAGATTTTATTAAAGTATTAAATGTTTATCTGTTTACTTTACTAAGTAAATTATGACTGTTAACCCCCCCCCCCTTTCCAGCCATTCAAGTAAAACGTTCAAGGCTGCGCTAAACAACACGCACAGCTTAATTTCTACGATACAATAGGTTCATTAGTATCTAGATCTGAGCGAAGGAATTATTCTTTGGCATTTTTAAATGCCCGTTTTTCAGATGATTAGGTCGAATTTTCTCTAAGAGCAGTGTAGCCATCCTTGGACTTACGGTACAAGGACTGTCCTTAATGCATATGATAGTAAGACCATGTTGAGGCATAATGTAGTGAAATTTCGCTTCAGCAACTCTCCATCACCCTTACATTGAAATTTTTCAGCTAGAGCAATAGAAATGCGTATATAAGCCAATATACAGTTAAATCCTTATCAGTAGAAGAATGGACTCTGTGAACATGGAATTTTACAAATTGTTTATATCTTCTCATCGTATTTCTTTATGAAATTAAAAGGAAAATATGTAATGATTTTCATAACACCCTTTTTAATGAAACATAAAATTCTAATATTTTTAATGGAGTATTATAGGATTATTGAACTTATATTCATTTGGTGAACATTGGCACGAGTTGGTTGATCAAATGCAGGAACTTGCAAGGTTTTATCTTTATATACTTAGATTCATACATTTCAATCATTATCGAACCTTAACGTGAAAAACATGTATGTGGAGAAAACGAACAGTATTCGAGCTAAAAAGTCCATTAAACATTATGAAATAGGAACGAACACGGACCTCCAAAACATCGTGTTAAAGGTATTCAATAAAAGTATTTTTTTATCACAGTAATTTTTACTAGTATTGTTTTATCTTATACTGACAGAACAGTTGCTGGGTCCCTTGTTGGTGGAGTTGTTTTAATTATTAGCTGCATCGTCTGTTGTGTATGTTACCGTAAGTATAATCGTCTGCTATATATGTTACCGTAAGTCTGCCGTATTTTTGTAACTGTACGTACATGTACATGTATAATAGTCTGCTGTATACATGTATTTTACAATAAGTTTAACAGCTGCAGACAGTATTATTTAACCTTAGTAAATAGGTTTTTGACGTTTGCTCGATTTTTTTTTTTTTTTTTTTTTTTTTTTTGCTTGTCAAGAAATCTCTGGGATTGGAATTTTTTTTTTGACTGAGGTGGACCCCCCCTGGAAAAAAATTCTGGATCCGCGCCTGGGTATGTATCAGTTTTATATGTTAAACCACCTAAAATAACCAACCGATGTTAATGTTGCTATAACAGGTCGAGACCACTACCTTTTATGGAAGGCAGTTTTCAACACGTGACGATGTCTCCGTCACGCCCGTTCTACAATCAAGTGAAAGAGCCCCAAAGCATAACAGTCTAGTCGTCACCGGAAAAATTGTAGAACTTCTTTATAACTTTATGAGACCGAAATTGAAAGATTATATTCTAAAGACACTGCTCCATGCTCACATTAAATATTGGAGTTGTTTTAGATGATCAACAGTTGCTTCGAATATCGTACAAACGCTTCGACTTTTGTATATACATAAAACACTTTCTGATAATATTGAACCCTATACTACTGTATACGTAATACAAAGTTAGCGTTCAATAAAAGGTCAAGATATTAAACACTAAAATTCTCTAGATTTTTGGTTGTATTTAATTTTATTACTTTCATTTTATCATGTTTCCACTGTATACAAAGTGCTAATCGAAAATCTTCTTGATTTGGATCACTTGCTATATTGCTTTGGGTACTCTGATGCATTATGGGTAAAAAAGAAAATGCTGCAGGCAAAAGATGGGTAAAAGTAACTTTAAGAAATTAGAAAACTTATTAAACCTTTATAGAATCAACGTAAATTTATTTGAGAAAATTTTTAAGTTGAAACAAGTTAGAAATTCGATACCATTCTCATTTACTAAGTTAAAATTTGATTTTCGCTCATTTTGAATTATTTCAATTGTTCTTAAATTTTTCAAACTATATTCTGTTGTAAAAGTTATTGTATCTTAGTTTTCGCCTCAATTCACCCACGAAACATCATCTGATTTCTATAAATTACGCTTTTTAGAGAAATTGGGCTATTCTTGTTTTGAGTGAATGCTATACTATGTTTGCAACATATTTTTGCGATGGCTATACTTTTTTCGGATCCTTTTTGTGATTTGCATGAAATTAAGATTTATTGTTTTTTGATAAAATTATCGCGATTTAAACAGTTTTGAAAAAGGTATTGGCATTTATTATCACAAGAGAAACATTGATCAGTCGAAAGAAGTCAAACAGAAATAAATAAATATAGAATTTTGAAATGTGCTATCATTGCTGGTGTTTGTGCGATACTTGATTTGCGTTTTGTCACGATTGATACAGAAATGCTATGTTTGATTTGAGTAGAATACTTCTTAAAGAATGAAGGCGTATATAGGGGGAGTATAATCCAAAGACACTGTCTCAAGTTTATGTCATTAAATAACTTATTGACACGTGATATATTTTTACTTATGTTTTAAAGGTATGTAAAACGGAAAAAGGGCTTCACAAACTAATCGAATTTTTTCCAAAGCTCATGATAGGCGTAAGATTGAATGCGTTAACCACAATATGCTACGGTGTCTTCTTGTTGTTTGTGTGTCAGTTTGCCTAAAAAGAAACGAATTTGTTGAGACAAATAAGGTTTTTCAACCTATCATTAAATTTATCTTGGGTCGTTTTTTTTTTGGCTTACTTCTCTCACTCAACTGTTAGACCTTTGTTTTTATACTAAATTTGATTACGAAATGTTCCGTTCACTTGATCAATACATAGGACTCACAGCGTGTGTGACCGATCAACAAGGGATGGTTACTCCTCTAGGCACCCGTTCCAATCTCTGGATCTCTGGTATTCGGGGGGGGGGGGCGTATTTATGCCCTGCCCACATGTTTGTATTGTTTGTGGATTTTTCGACATAAATCAATGCTCATTATCCTAACTTTTTTTTTCATTTCAGAAATATTCAACTTTTAGATAGAATGGGTTCAGACGCCATTAAAAAAACACAGTGCATTTACTTTTCCGTAATTTAAACACAATACTCCAAATAGAAACCTGGTCCGTTCATATTCAAAAATAAATCTTTATAGCTAGAATCATTTAATATAAACGTACCCATTTTCGACTAAATAAGTCTAAAAACAATTTTCAATCAATATGCCTTTCAGAACAATATATGAATCTAATATGTTGAAGATGACATTACCGACAACATAATTTAAGAAAATAAAACTTTTCCGTCATAGAGCGTGTGATTGTCCTCGCCTTGTACACTTTTTTTCTCTCTTTTATAAATTTATGATAAAGAGATTATAATGCAACTTTTGTAATACTTCACCTATTTTCACACTATCATCAGACATCAGAACTTAAAACTAAGAATCTGAAACAGAATCTATGAATATAAAAGTTTAATTAAAATATGGCATTATATTCCCACAGACAGATCCAGAAAAGCGGATAAAGGTTAGGGGATCAAGACCTGATAATTTTTTTCAAATTCACTAAAATTTAAGAATATTAAAGTAATTATATCAAAATAACTCCCCCCCCCTCCCTCCTTCCCAAGAAACGCAAACTCTTAACAGTCAGTCTACGATAAAAGAATATACAGACACGTGCCATAAGTATTCGGTCAACATGGCGGTTTGTTTACGCTTGAAAACGAAAGTGTCAAATTTCAAACATTCGCTGTAATGAAATAAAGTAATAAAAAATATAAATTATGTTAAACTTACTTGTTAATACTTCGTAAGATGTCCCTTGAGCCTGATTACATTCAAAATTCTCTTTGGTATGGACTTGTATAGGTTTTGAACATAGTTAGGTCGGATGCTTGTCCAAATGCCCCGAATTTCCTCCACGAGATCGTCTTTAGATTTAATGAAAGAAATGCATGTCTGAAGCTTTCTTTTTATCAATAGCCAAAGGTTTTCAATAATGTTGATATCTGGCGACTGGGCAGGCCAACTTAAGCAGTTTATTCCATTCTGGACAATGTATTCTTGAGTAGACCTTGCTCGGTGAACGGGGGCATTGTCGTCCTGGAAGAAATATCCACCCCTAGGAAAATGTCGAGCAATCACTGGCCACAGGTTCTCTTCCAGAATGTCCTGATATTTTTGTGCATTTATGTTACCATTTACCGGCGTAATTGTCCCAACACCATTCCAAGAGATACACCCCCATATCATTACTTCATACCTGGGTTGCGATGTCCGGGGTTGCACAAGATCGGGTCGCCAACCTTCGTTCCTCTTGCGCCAAATATGAACCCGCTGGTCATGTCCAATCATTATCTTACTCTCGTCAGAGAATATCACTTTATTCCAGTTATTCTGAACTGTCCACCGCCTTTTCTCTCTGCACCATGCCAGTCTTTTTCGTCGGTTAACCTCCTTCACAACAAGTTTCTGTTTACTTACACATCTTCTATATTCATGATTATGCAAATGACGCTGAATAGTCCGCTTACTTACAGTTTCACTTTCAGTCCTGCCTTCATTAAATTTTGATGTTATATCAATTAAAGACTCCCGACGATGCGTTTTCACAAGCCTTTCTAAACCAAGGTAATCCCTTTCTTTCATTTTTGCCGGCCGCCCACTTCTTGATTTGTTTTCCACTGACCCTGTGGCAAAAAACTTTCGTGCGACCTCAATAACTGTTGACTTTGGAATTTTCAACATCTCACTGACCTTGTGACGGGAAAGACCACTCTGTATCAAATCTATAATGATATATTTCGCCTCCGTCCCAAGCTCCTGCCCTTTTCGACCCATATTTTCAAATTCGTAATTCTGACAGCTTTCGCTAACTACAGACGACAACAAATTATCATGTGATACATCATGTGACTAAACATCTAAATTTATAATACTTCGTAATCGATGACGTGTATATACAAAAACAAGAGACTCAAAGTATGTACTTTCGTTTTCAAGCGTAAACAAATCGCCATGTTGACCGAATACTTATGGCACGTGTCTGTAGTTACGGAAGTTCACTGATTTTCAGGGATATGTTATGATTTCTATGTAAAAAGATCCATGTATTTCTTTGAAAAATGTGGTAACCATTTGTTTTCTTTTTATTACATAAAAATTTTAAAAATATTTCATGCAATCTCTTCTTAACGCTTATTTGGCTGAATTGAAATTAGTAAATGAACGAAGCGGCATCAAGATTTGAAGTTGAATGCGTTTTAATTAATCATTAAATTATCAAATCAAAACTTTGAATGCATATATATACTACTAAATATTTACAAAACCATGTGTATATGTAAAGTCTAAGAGTTGAAATCGATCTTTAAAATTTTACAATATTACATGTAAATTGGTGAACAAAATGAAAATTCTTAATTTGGTATGTTTTTTTTTTTTTTTTTTTTTGGATGAATGACTGTCATAAGTTGATAGGTAAAATGAGAATATATATGGAAGAATGTAGCTTGTCCACCAATTAAGCCGACTCCATCCCCAACCATAAAATAGGATTTTTGTGTTGAGATCTTTTAGTGTTATGGACAACAATGTAACCCCCTCCCATTTCCCGAAGAAATTTATGCTTGAGCAATCCTTTATTCCGGAATGAAAAAATGGAACTAAACAAAGAAAAGACATAAAAACGTCATTACAGTTCCATTAGAAATTTAAAAAGATACTGTCACGAAAGGTTCAAAATGTTATAAATAGGGACCCCTATAATTTATTTTATTAAAAGAAAAATAAGTAACGTCAGGTGCCTGTGTGTTTGTACTCTCCTAAGTAACTTACCAAGAGGCCACACTACTTTTTCTATAATTTATATAAATGCATATGTATCACACTCACCGATTGAGCATAAAATGCTTAAGATGAGCATATGACACATGGACCTCCTACGGACTGGGCCATTGTTGAAATGTAAGAGGAGTCTGGGGAAGAAAATATTGTACAGTACTTATTGCACTAGGCCTAAATGCTATATGTATACTCGAAAAAAGTATAGCTGTCATGACAACAAAGATAGCTTTCTGGATATTTTCTACGCAAACATAATATAGCTCTGGAAAAGTTGGGTAGGTGCATATTTGATGTAATTGCCAGGTTATAAAGAAGACCTTGGGGTCGAATTTGATAGCTTACGTTTGATAAAGATTCATATTAAACATTTCAATAAATGTTTTTTGAAATAATATCAACAGTCCATTCCAGAGGATGATTAGTCGAAAAATGACCATTAGATGCGTGAAAAACGCGTGCTATCGATGTTTATGGTGGGGTAGATGAAACAAAAAAATGATAATCTTTAAATATAACAAGAAGTCTCATATTGGTTGAAGTAATTTCATTATCAGTAAGAAAACGTATATAAAAGCACATTTTTTGTCTAAATGTGCAGACAGAAACTTCGAATGACCCAAACAAATATAGCTAGTGATCCAAATCAAGTAGATTTTCGATTAGCACTTTATATACAGTGGTTTCCCGAACATTAATACATTGCATATTTTACGGTATTATACCGAAACAAGCAAAAATAAACTTTCAAATTCAGCACTTCTCTCAAATTTACTTTCAATTTTAACGTAAAAGTCCCTCAAACTTTTTGACACATTTCTCATCAACAATTTTGTTACGTAAACCAGTCTATTGTTACGTTGACTACTCTGAGGAGTTTTCTTTTAACGAACGATAACTATATTGCGGGAAAAAACACTAGGTATCCAAAGAGGTAGATTATGATGAAAAGCTTGCCGATGACCAGGAAATATGAAGTTTAATGGCCCGATCACGATTTGCATTAATGTATCATGTGTATTTTTCGAGATAAAACTACTAATACTTTTAAAATACAGTCATGTATACTGTATTTCTACATAAATGCACATTGTTCTTAAATAGGTGCGGTTAAAAAGTCACGTGCGGGGTGGGACAAAAAGAGACAAAAGCAAGGCTTGTAACAGGTGCATTAGCGGAATCAAGGGCATGTAAATATAAGGATAACTGTCATATTTTCTAATCTCATGATAATAATCGATCGATTCCCTTGCGTGATAATCTTATGCATAAACGGCTGCAGCGTTTATACAAATTATCACGCAAGCCAATCGATTGATCACATCATGAAATCAAAAACTAAGACACTTATTTTAGGAATAACTGTCTTATTTTTCGATTTCATGATGAGATCAATCGATTGGGTTGCATGATAATTTGATTCTGCAAACGCACGTGCTCCAAGCCCAGCTTTTGTCTAGCTTTTTGTTCAGCCCTGCACGTGTTTTTTTTTTAAACTGCGCCAATACATTGATGGGGGAAATATATTACATTTGCAATTTGTAATTTTATCTCGGACAAGACATTGGAAATGTTAATATTCCTTAATAATTCCAGTTGAGTTTGCTGTTTTGCATAGCGGCACGTTTTTTTTTCCAAAGATACATCCAGTGTAAACTATTCATGCCCCCGCTGTACGCCAAATCAACGCATATTGAAAATTGGTCAATTTTCGAGCAAATATTGGGTACATGTATGATAAATAATTGAACCTGTTTGATAACTCTTCGGTGATGAGGTCTCTTCAGGATGTGAAAGTGAGCGATTTTTTTTTATATTCTTTGAAATTTTTTTCTCTCTTAAATGTTTAACTGGTATAACTTTTTTCCACTTTGAATACATTTTATGTAAACTAAAAATTATTGAAAGTTTTCAACGTCAAAGCAGTCATACAAATACATATATTTGGGTGTTACATGAGCACCGGAAGGACTTAGGCACACAAATGTTTTGCAAAGGTATACATTATGTAGGCATTGAATATTGGGCTAACCTAGGGGGGGGGGGGGGGGGGGTCCACTTTCCATTTGCTACCGACGGCTATGTACAATACTGTAGACGTCTTTAATTTCACGTGTCTAAATTTTCACGATTTGTTAGAAAGTTACTTTTCACGGTGGTTTTAATTTCACGGAGAATCGTTTGTATATATTTATGTACCATGACTGTTTTTAGGTAGAAATGACGTGAAATAATAATCACGATGGTTTAAAGTTCGCGGAAAATTCTTAAATCGTGAACATAGTGAAATTAAAAACACCGTTATGTTTTCCACGTTTACAGTATATATTAGAAAAACGAGTGACACTTATTAATTGTTCTCAATGAGGTAAAATGAGTACATGTAAATTTTAAAGATATAAATATTTCAAATTAATTCTCTCAAGTGCTAAAGTCTAAGGCTAGATTTTTTTGTTTTATACAATTTTATTTTCAAAGTGAGTCAAATGTCCCCGTGGTACGAAATGTTACGTACACTCTTAACATACTTTGAAAAAAATGCGTTGAGTGTGTCCTAAATTTAACTCACTTTGAAATTTCTTTTAAAGTGCGTTGATTTTGTCCAAATTTAACGCACTTTGAAATTTTTATTCAAAGTGCGTTGCCACAGAGACAGCTGTCATCTTGGGTTATGACGTACTTCCAAAATGGTTCAATTCAAGAACATTAATACATATAAAGCAGAATGACATTAAGCTGATAGCTATGATTTAGTCAAATTGTCAGTCAAATATTATATAATTATATAAAAGTAATCCATGGAGATTAAAATAGGATTGGGGAAATAATCTATTTTCAGATTATCTGAAAACGAGTATTAGTTCCAAAAAAGTAATGTGAATTTCCTGGTCTGTAAAAAAATTAAGAAACACCTGTGTTTATATCTTTATTTAAATACATGTTTCCGTATGCTCTTTTAGACAAACGTCAAACAAGATAATTGAATAAAATTGAAACATTTGTTGATATTTCTTTACTAAAAATGTTATTGGGGTAGAAACATTACTTTTAGATTAGGCCTCCTACGGTCTCGTCGAGTTAAATAGCCAAACCTGAATGTGTCACAAAATTCATATACTGAATAAGCATTAAACAATTTCTTTAACATTTTTAAGGTCGCCGAAAACACAAATTGCCTGCTTCGACAGTTATAATTAATTATGGACAGCAACAAATAAGAATTAACCACGAACAACGATCCTTCGGACAATATTCAGGACAACTTTCTGGACAACCTCACCTATACAGACAAGGTAATGGTTCACCACCGGGATACTGCAGATAATATTGAGCCAAACAGATCACCACATGTCAAAGAAAAGAATTGAAAGTATTTGTCTGAGGAAAACAAGACCTATTCCAATATTCCAGGAATAATTCATTTCAGTTCAAGTTGCAAATTTTGTATTCCTTGATGAGAATAAATGAAAACAAAGTTGAAAAATATTTTCGGTTTTTTGACATTGTATGCTTGCACGTGATTATAGTATTAATTATTTAGTACCAGTACTTAATAAAAGCCCAAACGTCCGGTGAAAGGACTTTTCTCAAATAAGAATTAAGTTTGCAAAATTAAGAAGATAAATTCTTAAAATATGGCATACAGATTTCTACGTTAATGCATTTTATTTATTTGTAAACTCGAATTTATCGAATTGAATAATTTACAACCATGTAACATTGGAATATGCCTTGATTCAAGGATGAAAACAAAGTTGAAAAATATTTTCGGTTTTTTTGACATTGTATGCTTGCACGTGATTATAGTATTAATTATTTAGTACCAGTACTTAATAAAAACCCAAACTTTTCAAGTACAAAAACACTTTACATGACCTGGATATCGACTATCTGAAAAATAATCCCCTTTCGTGTTCATGTTCTTTTTCGCCCTATAACTATACTCCTGCTGGACACGTTATTACAGGTGACGTAAAAATAGTTCGTAATGAGGACCTTAGATCACTTATTTTAAAAGGTCCTAAATATAGGGAACCCCGATCCTTCAACTGGCGTCGGAATTTCATAAATATTATGGATTCTGTTGAAAATTACGCCAGACGATGGGCTAGATATGAAAAAGAAGACATTGACACCTTGTCAGAATGGATTAAATGTATCAGATCCATGTTAAAGTCACATATTAAAAGACTGAGGGGCAAAATGAAAACCATCTATCCTTCTGTGTTCAATAAACCAGAAGTGAAAAAAAGAATTAGATAGATTACACGATCAGTACGTACTGGTTCCTGCCGACAAAGCAGGTAACAACATTGTCTTCGTTTGTAAGGCTCATTATATAAATTGCATTCTAGAAGAACTTGGATTTAATTCTACAAGTGGTAATCCTACTTATACATATACTTCTCTTTCTAAGGAGGAAATTCTTCAAAATCACCTGTCAGCTTTGAATACTTTTAATATTCCACAGAGCCAAAATGAATTTGAACTACCTTATATATATTGGATTCCGAAACTTCATAAGAATCCTTACAAACAAAGATACATTGCAGGTTCCAGTAAATGTTCAACCAAGCCTCTTTCGTTACTTCTCACTAAAATATTGACAGTAGTGAAGGAAAAACTTCAGGACTACTGTACAACTATATATTCAAGAAGTGGTGTAAATCAGATGTGGATACTTAAAAATTCTAAAGAACTTTTGGACAATTTGAAATCACAAGACTTTACAAAAATCAACAGCATAAAAACTTACGACTTTTCAACTTTATACACAACAATTCCCCACGACAAATTAAAATCCAGGCTTTTTGATATCATTGACAGCTGCTTCTTCAACAAAAATGGAACTCGTAAGTTTACTTACCTCGTCATTGGTCATTTGAAAAATTATTTTGTTAAAACAGATTCTGATTGCACACACAAGTACTCTGAAGTTGACATCAAGAAGATGCTTGAGTTTCTGATTGACAATATCTTTGTGGTTTTTGGAGATAAGGTATTCCAACAGTCTATTGGAATTCCCATGGGCACAAATTGCGCTCCGTTATTAGCAGACTTATTTTTGTATTCATGTGAAGCAGAATTTATGCAAAATCTTTTACGTGAAAAGAATAAAACACTTGCTGTGGCCTTCAACTCGACATTTAGATATATCGACGACGTATTGTCAATTAATAATGATAATTTCCATTCCTACGTCGACACGATATATCCTGGTGAGCTTGAGATAAAAGATACCACAGAGTCCAAAACCTCTGCTTCATACTTGGATATTTTACTTGAAAAAGACACTAATGGTAATCTAACAACCAAGCTACAGCAAAACTCGTTTAGTACGAACACGGATATTGCGAATTTACGGTTATAACGAAGTCATCTTGAATCCCCAGCTGTATAAATTTAATGACTTTCTTATACGCTTATAACTGCAATCTTCGGCTCGAAAGCAAATCACTAGTGCAACGCTGTCCACTATGACCGAGGCCTCGCGAGTCCGAGAACACCACTTCCGTAACAGACACGTGGAGAAATTGACATTGCCACATGGATCTGCACGTACTCCATCATATGATACAGACATAGTCCCTTAGTCTTTACCATCCGACTTCTTAAGCAACTCAACTTCTGTTATTATAACATCCATACAAATCGGTTGCCTGACCATGCTGACCAGCTCCCGTTTCAGCAACATTGCATTCAATATGGCGGCGGAGAAGTGACATAGTGCCTATTTATGTTCGTGCTTCCGACAACCTAAATCTAGGTCACATATATAATTAAAGTCAACAAGATTACTTTGATCATCATTTAAAATTCTTTTGTTGTTAATTTTATAAATGTTGATATTTGACTACGGTAAATATTAATAGTCAATAAATTTGTTTTGTTTTTTTTGGGACTATTTTTTAATAGTAAAATTTGACGTCATGGGGCCTTGTGCATTCCGAATCTACTCAATTAGACGGTATTTCGATTTATTTTAAGATGGTTATTTCAAGTAAAAATGGAAATATAAGGAATCACTGTCTAGTTTTGAGGGTATGCCAGGGACATCAACAATAGTGGGAAACATGGGATAATTTGCATAACGGGCGAAGCCCGTTATGCTAAAATTATCCCATGTTTCCCACTATTGTTGATGCCCTGGCATACCCTCAAATCTAGACTGTGATTCCTTAATAAAACCGACCCCTAGCGGCAGTTGAAAGGCCTACTAATCGTATCCTGTAAACTTATTCATGCCTAAATTAACTTAATAAATACTTTTGGTTCATATTTTACTTCATAAGCTTAGTTTGTTGATAAAGTCCACGTACAGGTTACGGATACTCAAAGACATTGAGCAGTGAGGGGTCTTTTTCTCTGATTACGTCTACTGCGACACGGAACAGTTTAAACGGTCATTATTTTAAAATGATTGAAAACTACAATTTCACTAGATATTCTTTTGAGAATTGATTTAAATTAAGTAATATCAGAGGGAGATAAATCTTCAAAGACCGGAAAGATAATATGTTTAGTCAAGTTCAGCTGTTACATTTTGATACTAAAACATGAAGATTATGTTTGTATTTATTGAGTATTCAGCTGTTTAATACATATATGCAGCTGTTATATATCTGTTACGCAATCAATTTCATTAAATCAGAAGCTAATGTGGGTCGGATATCTTAAAAGAGATTATTTGAAATAACTGTTGACAATATCCAGCATACATGTATTTGACAAAGTATAATAGAGCACATATCATAACAGGCACATACATGCAAATTCATACACAAAATCCATTATGACCTTGAACTTTGATTGTAATTATGACGTACACAAAAGGAATATCTATCATATGCTGTGTAAAACTTTGATCGGCTATTGTGGCCCAACCCTAACCCCGGCGCTCATGATTTGAACAAACTTTAATATTACTATCTGAGGATAATTTAATATGAGCAGAGCTCCAGATAAGGTGCGCATTTGCAGAAATACGCATTAAATTTTAGAAAATACGCATTGAAAATTAAAATAGCGCGTACAATTACGCATTAGCAATCATAGATACGCATTACACCACGAAAGTACTGCCGCTAACTGCGTACAACAAGTTGAGGAAAACAGGTACGACGTCCTTAATAATACGAATCGAGGTTAACACAGTGTTTGATTTTTCTCAAATCAAAGTACAGATTTAAAAGCCTTTTAGTGACTACGAATATTCTAGTAATGTCGACGACGATCCCCATTTCAGGAGGAAGAATAGGAGATTTAGAGTAAAATTAATTTCTGTGTAGAAAGACTATGCACTAGACATAACTTTTTTTTTACTATGGGTCCAATTTTTCATCTCTCTCAACTTTCCATATTAACGAAGATTCTTTCACTTTACTCTTGATACGATGTCTTAAATGAAGGAAAATTTATCTGCGTCCCTAACTCTATGGTGCAATGACCTTGACCTATTGTATAATCTTCCTTGTCAAAAATGAATGCTTCCCAAACTCACCAAATTGTCTCGTTGGTATTTACAAAATTTATTTAAATATTTGCAGGAACTGACCTTTGAAGTTTTTTTTTCCTCTTCAAAAAACGCATACTTCGATAACAAGCTCAAAATAGAGGTCAAAACATTTCTACATAAAAAATACTCTTCAATCATTTTGCTGAAAATCAAAATCTGCATTGATTTGAAAATCAGGGAGTAAATACACTTTGGGGTAAAAAATTATCTGGAGCTCTGAATATGAGTATCATTTTTCCTGTCCCAATGGTTCTTGAGAAGAATATTTTTAAAGATTTTCGAGATCTCTTTATAAATCTATCTAAAACATTGATTGGCCATTGTTGCCCCGTCCTACCCCGGGCTTCGTAATTTGATAAACTTGAATCTACACTACCTGAGGATAATTCCTCATTAATGCGATTCATCATTCCTGGCCAGTGGTACTTGAGAAGAAGATTTTTGAAAGATGCCATCAATTTTCCATTAATTAATAATAATCTCTCCTTGGAAGAAGGCATGCTCCTCCATTTGGTCAAACATTTGCCCTTCAAGAATGGATACTTTGTGGCAAGTTTGGTTGGAATGTCCCAGTGTCTCTTGAAAAGATTAAAACGAGAAAAGTTTATAATGACGACGACAGACAAGGAACAAACAAGATGGGCGGATACAATGTAAGGCGGACAGAATGCCTATAGCGTCAGATATTAAGAAAAATCTCATTTGATATATAAATTGAGTATTTTAATTTACATCTCATCATTGAAAGTTATGAAATTATGAGAAAAAAAATTCTGAGAAAAAATACATTTCGGTTAGGGTTAGGGTTAGTTCATATAAATATTCCATGGTATTCGTCGAATTCGATACCCAGCAATAAAATACCGATGTATCAAACTGCTTTGAGACTAACGCGCTAACCTCTATGCTACATAGCTCATGTGTTGTAATGGCATTGAAATCATGTTTGTGATATGACCATTGAATTAATGGACATGAAGTATTTCTCAGAAAGATGCAAATGTTTTGTCATGAAAGTGCTCTACTCTAAATCCATTCACTACTTTCAATGAAAGTACAATAAACAACAAATACACCATTTTGACATAGCAACGACACGCAGCAGCTTTATTTGTACATTTTACATAACATATGCAAAATGTGAAAATCAATTTGTATATACATGTTTATGTTGGATTGAATAAATCATGATAAAATTTAAACTTTATCGCGCTCTACGGGTCGTCCTTAACTGGCATTTAAACCACAATTCACATCTTATATTGCCTTGCCAACGAGACCGGTTCCAGAGAACCACGTGATATTCACCAGGTATTCGAATGAAAACCTTGTAATTCCGAAAAAGTAATTCATTATCACACCAAAAAGAAATTGATTTCTGTCTAATTCGTTCCTTAAACGAAAGAAATCATATTATTTTTAAGGTATAGTGGGTCTTCCCTCCATTTTTTGTAAACCCCCCAAAAATGGAGCAAAGACCCATTCACATTGAAAATTTTGTTAAAGTATGAAGAAATGATCATTTTTTTGTTCTTTTGGGTCTGTATACATGTATGCTTTTTCATAGGCAAATATTTTCAGTTTTTGTGAGATGTTTGTAGATTATAGAAATTTTACATGAAGTATACTTTAATATAAGATGAAATATGAAATAAATCTTGCATATCATTGAGATTATTATTTTTTTTATTTCTTGTCTGTCGCGCTATAGGTATTCTGCCCGCCTTATACGCCCATCTTTTAATCATGAAAACTCACTTGAGCCTTGGGCTCAGGTGAGCTAAACATGCAATTCAGAAAAAAAGAAAAGAACCAGATAAGCCAAAGTTTAAGGCCAACAAAATGGACAATATTTTGGGAAATCTTACCGAATCTCAACTGTCGTTATTTGTGCAGATCATCAATCCACTTTCTTTGAAATTGATACTCTGTGAAACTATGAAAAGAAACTTTAAAAAATCCACAGGCTGCTTGCTCTGAAATACTATTGTCTGAAACTGTTATAACAGACAAAGGTTGATACCTTCCAAAACACTGTTATGATACTATATGTTCCAGTGTCAAGGACAAACACTATTAGATGAGACATCTTCATTCTAAATAAAAACATTGCCATAGATCATAATAAAATCAAATCTATATGAACATTTGGTTTCTAGATAGACATAAACTACTTTTACAATGTTTATTTTGTGGGATATACATGTTAATTTTCAAGGAAAGACTTGAACACTTATGAAATGTACAAACTGACAGAAATTAAAATACCTCAACAAGCTAGGAATAAATGTAAATGATTGTTTTAAAAATTGTGAGTACTAGAAATTTATGAACTCTACTTGCTATTCAAAACGAGTATTCTATAAAGATATTGCATATTTTTATCATGGTCTATACTATATATTGCTGTGATAGGGTTCGGTCTTCCTTATGTTGTGCTGCTAGCACATAGACGATATACTTACATGTAGCTCATTGAAAAGGAAATTTGAATATCAATAATATCGAAACCACTTTTGATTTGGCAGTGGAGAGTGTGCTAGGAATTTTCTTAACAACAAATGTACATATATGTATACAGCGATTTAAGATCGGCTTTAAACAAAATACAATGGAATATTGGGACAATTTATTTTTTACTTTGCATCTTTGTTGTTCACATCTTTCCTTTCTTCCTGGAGGTAAGTAATTTTATAGAAATGATAAGAATGATGTTTAATTTCACTGTTATTGATTAATAATTTAATTTCACTTGTATTAAGCAATTTCATCGGCTGAATCATTCAGAGGAACATATAATATTTTGGATAACATAACTTGCCTACGTCACAATGAGTTACGTCAAAAACGTATTACTCCGCTTGACTTACTTTTAAAATAATGCTCAATTTGAAGTCTTTTTCCGGAGGAAATATTGACTCATTGCCTACACTAGAATTAAATCATAAGGAATGAAGCTAATTTCAACTTATATTATCCGATATAACAAAACTTGGGGCAGTTTACGCTTTTTTTATAAACCGCTTCGCGGTTTATAAAGCGTAAACTGCCCCAAGTTATGTTATATCGGATAACATAAGTTGAAATTAGCTTCATCCCTTAATGATTTTAAATTCTTTTACCTTGTTTACATTATAACATCTTGCATAATTTGCGTATATAAAACACATGAAAAAAAGTTTCGAATTACTCTGTAGAAAGTTTTTCTAAAGAAAGTAAATCAGGTTAAAAAGGAAATTGGCAGAATGACCTACCAGCCCTAACGCCTTGTAAATACATGTATGTTCAAAATGTAGCATTCACTTAATTAAATAAAATATTCAAACACTAAAACTGCTCAAGTGCTGTGTTGTATGCTTTTTGTGTGTTGGCTGATAGAGAGTCATTTAAAAGCCTTGATGCCTTTTCTTCTAGATATCCCATACCTGGTTTGGGACTAGTGTGGGGAACAAATCTGCCTCTGGTGCGAGGTGTCGGAACCGGGCCCACTGTGAACGAGATATTGCATCAGCGATTGAGTTTGCTTTAGTAGGGATATATGAAGCTTTAATTTGCAGGGACGTAGTATCCGGGGGGGCCAGGGGGGGCCTGGCCCCCCCACTTTTTTCCCCAACATAACCTTTACTATAGTAAATGTTCATTGATGGGATGGTTGGCCCCCCGACTTTATAACCATAGTATAGTGATAGCAAGGATTGTAAGGAAAACATTGGAATGATAGTAAGTTAGCTTTGAAAAAGTTGGCCACTCCCCCCCCCCCCCCCCCCCCCCATATCGGTTTTTGCCGTTTGGGCGTTTTTATTTTTTTTTTTTTTTTTTTTTTTTTTTTTTTTTTGCTTGTCAACTTTTTCAGGTGAGTAAACAAAAAATTTTTCTCAGGTTGTGCCCCCCCCCCACTTTCAAAAACGATGCTACGTGCCTGATTTGTATGTTGTATTGCAGTGTAATGAGTACCAGTTTGCATACAATGTTCATAACTCTATCTGATTTGCTGGTAGAGTTGTTAATAATGTGTACCACTGACATGTTGTCAATATGAAAAAGAAGTCTAGTGTTTTGTAGGTCTTTGTTATAAAGTGTAAGAGCCACCAGTACAGGGAACAGCTCCAAAAATGTCATGTCTCTAAGAATGCCCACTGAACCCCAGTGTTGTGGCCATTGACCCCCAGCCCATTTGCCACCAAAATATATACCAAATCCACCCCGCTCTCCCCCAGCACTGTCTGTGAACAATTGAACGGTGTGACTGTCAACCAAAGGGGTGTTAATAACTGATACTCCATTGTAGTCTTTCAAAAAAGTTGTCCATACGAGTAGGTCAAGTTTGATATTTTGTGTTATTCTGATTTTGTGGTGTTGTTTTTTGATGCCAATGGTAGAATTAATGAGGCGTCTGCAGAATGCTCGACCTGGCGCTACCACTCTGCAAGCAAAGTTTAGAAGTCCCAATAGTGACTGCATTTGTTTAAGTGTGACCTTTTTGGCCTGCAACACTATATTGATGTTTTCTTGTAATTTTTCAATCTTATCTGTAGGTAGTGACATGGTCATGTTGCAAGTGTTAAATCTAATGCCTAGGAAAACTAAGTCATTGGTTGGTTCTACAGTCTTGTCCTCGGCTATCGGTATGCCTATATCTGAGCAGAGGGTTCTAAAATGTTGCAATGTATTTGCGCAAACCGCGGAAGACTTGGGGCCACAAAAGAGAAAATCATCAAGGTAGTGGATAATATGAGCATTGTCCGAATGTTGTTTTGTAAGCCAATGTAAGAATGATGCAAATTTCTCCCACAATGAACAACTTATGGAAGACCCAAAGGGTAGCATTTTGTCGAAATAATATTGACCTTGAAATTTAAACCCCAAGAGGTCAAAATCAGCTGGTGATATAGGGATAAGGCGAAAAGCGGATTTTATGTCAGATTTAGCCAATAATGTGTCGGTTCCCAAAGAAGCTATAATATCTGCTGCCTCATCAATGCTTGCATAGTTAACCGAGCAGGCCATAGGGTCAATAAAATCATTGATAGAACTTCCTTCAGGATATGAGAGGTGATGAATTAAACGCATATCACCGTCCTTCTTGGGGACTAAACCTAATGGGGAAACTTGTAAACAAACAAAAGGAGGGTTTGGAAATGGCCCTGCTACTCGTTGTAACGCTACCTCTTTTGTGATTTTTTTTTTTGCTATTGACAAATTTTCATATAAACTACTGAGATTTCTGCATTCTCTTGCCCCCCGTTGGCCCTGATATTGTAGCCTAAAACCAAAAGTAAAACCCTGAAGTAAAAATTTGGCATGTTTATAGCCTTCCAAATGTTTTGCCAATGAGCTAGTTTTTACAGGTGTCTGTCCTAGTGAGTAAACTGAGCGATTGTTTTGAGCACTTAACTTGAGGGTGTTTTCCTCCGCACTGGCTACACATGTGGTTATACCTGCATCTGGGGAAAAAAGGACAGGGTTTACCAGCATTGTAAACAAAACAGCAACCCCCCGTTTGTTTGCCTAATGGTAATTTATTTGAGGGAGTGTTTTGCATGCTTGTAACTTGCTGACTATAACTTGTGTGTGTATTTCCAGCTGATATACATAAGCCAGTATTCAGAATTAACTTCCCCCCATGGAGTATTAGGTGAAAGGGCTTTGCGTAGACGAAACTGTCATCATACTTGTACCAAGTACTGGACCTACTTGCTGCCAGCCCAATGTCTCTGATATATTTTAACAATTCTTGTGCTTTAGAACAAAACTTTTCTAACATAATGCTAGTAAATCAAAAATGCTGAGGTCCATTTCTCTATAGGTAAGAAATGTTTTTCTTTGGATTAGCAACATATAAGGTGCCATTCCTAATCCGAGGTTGCCCTGCGAATCAAAATACTCTAATTCTGCAGCTGATTTTAGGAGCAATGACAAATCAATAAACTGACCTTCCCAAATCTTATTTTTTACTTTATTAGGAATATGGGCTCCTAAAGTATCAACAAAACTAAGCTGACATATTGGGTTATTTTGCACCTGTTGAACATTATCGTGTTTATATTTACAATGTGACCTGAGACTCACCGGGTAACTCTGATTCTTGTCCGGTACCAGTACTTGTATGCGTCTCATGGCCCGACAGGGTCGGCTCTGCAGGAGGTGGGAGAGGGAGAGGGTCCTCCGAGGGACGCTGTGTTTGCGCCTCCGGGCGGGGACGTTTTCTCCTGCCTTTTCCCCTGGCTGCTGACCCGATATCGTCTCTGCGCCGTTTATTAGCCACTGTTCTTTTGTCTCTTACTGGGGGCATGATGCTTTTGGTTCGTTTGATGAGGAAGGATTATCCTTTTTCTTTCCGTATTGATCTGACCACGCTGCTTGAATGTTCCAGAAGATTCTAGAAAGTTCCGGTTAACAAGGGATGGATAGCTCGTTCGATGTTTGAGACCGAAATGCATGGTGGTTAACTTGTTCCAAACATATTTCATAATAACACCTAAGCCAACCTAAATTAATTTGTACTATTTGATATTCATCAAATAATTTTGATTAAATAAAATATTCAAACACTAAAACTATATTTTTCTTGTTTAAAACTAAGATGATCACAAATAATGATTAATTTTTAGGTAAATATTTCAGTGCCATGTCTTGAAATTTAAAACCAACATAAAATAAACAAATTGGTTTAATGAAACGTAAATGACACAAAATAAATTTTAGTGTAGAATTTAAATTTCTTCTTTCAGTTACAGAAAAATATTGTAAGAACCTGTCATGCAGATGACTATAATTTAACTATGATGTACTAGTTAATAATTATTTAGTGGGCGGACTTCTATGTGTGTCAAAACGTTGTGACAACATTGACCGAGAATGTTAGAATAGTCCATTTTCGAGTTACCGTATTCCGGCAGGATTCTAACATTTAGTTTGTACTCGATGCGGGCACATCAACTTCCGGTTTCCCCAAGATGAATTTCGAAAGGTGCAAAGTACCAGATTTAAAGCGGTTTTTGCGTGATCGAGGGGTTACATGTCACTTTTATAGAAGAGATCACTTGCTAAGATTATGTAAACTTGCGGAGGAATTAAAGTTAGAAGTTCTAAACGACGAAGCAGGTATAAAAAGTGTTCTCATTGAACAGTGATGAAATCGGCACTCTACATGAAACACCATGAGATTTGCATTTTAGTTTGCATAATATAGGATTATTATGAAACATTTGTCTGATTTCTACACATTATATATATATATATAATATTTAAAAGGACCTGGGACTGTCATATTAATTAGCCCATGTTTTAAATTAAAGCCTTGAACATGTTGAATGTAATTTAACAGCTGATAAACCAGATAAACAAAGCCTTGGAGAATCAAATGATTATCTCCCCAAGAATAATTTAAATATAAAGAAGTATGTACAGTGATATTTCAGCATTGCATTATTATTTTTTAGAGATATAATAAACTCATGACTGCAATAGTGTTAGTTAGAATAATCTAACTGTGTCTCGGTACAGGCCCTCACCACAGTTAGAATACGTCCCATATACTTGCAACGTAGCAAATCGGAGCGGATCCGCTCCGAAACGATTTTGAAGAATATAAAATGATTTGCACTGGGAATAACTACCAAAATAATCAAAACAAACCTTCTTGAGATTGCTTATGCCTTTCATCCCAAAAAATAATCCATATAAATACGTAAATCCAATTAATTTTCTCAACGTTTTTCTCTCCATTCAAACGTTTACATTCGGAACTCTCTAGATTGTTCCTAGTAAATGCACTATCGCCCGTGTTTCTTTCTGCTACATTACGAATACACGGAACGAATTCTATCGTTAAACCGGGTCCGTAGGACAATATCATTTTAACGATAGAACATTCTATCTACAATAGTGTGTGCAAACACATTAACTGATTAAGTAACGTGTAATCATGGTAATGGGAGAGGAGAAAAATGCAGTGGACCAGACCTGGATTCGAGCCAGGCTGACCGCCACACACACATTCAATCTCAAAATTTCTTTGCACATATGGATGCAGTTATGAGTTTACTTAATATCTACCAAAAAATATGATTTACATTTTTTAAACCCTTACCTTGATGGCAAATGGGATTTATATTTTAAAAATTCCTTGTGTTATTCTCCATATTTGTTTCAATAAATGGAACAGCCATCATGAACATGGCCATTGCAATAGCTTCTGCTCAATATGAGCATGAATTACATATATCTAATCTATCTTCAATAATACCTATTTGCTTAAAAATCCAAATTTTATAATATTGAACAACTGTTTTTTTTCTAAATTCCTAGATGAATTGCCAAGTGTTGTCAATGGAAATAATGAAAAGGGTTTCTTGCCGATGCAAGAAATTAAAAAATGGTCAGAGAATTTGACGAATTTACCATCAATTGAATCATGTGATGTCATGGTGTACCTTATGAACAATTGTGGTTGGGAGGCCTCTAGGTTAACAGGGTACAGAAAGGATAATGGTTACAAACTATATATTGACAACCACATCAGTGATGTTACCATTGCGGAAGTAACAGATACCTTACCATACTTTTATTTGAAGGCATCCTGTGTACCAGAAACTCGACAGACTGAGGCCCCATATGTTACTTGGGTACTTGTAAAAACAAATGGGCAGATTTTTTCAGGAGGTTGTTCTTGTGTTGTGTAAGCTAAATAAATTGTTTTGCTGTTTTAGTGTTTACCATTTACATGATGTTAACTTAATCCAATGTGCTTTTATTTTTTACCTTTTTACCAGTGTTCTCAGATTTTACGCTTTCCTAAATTTGTGTTGCAACTGAGAGAATTACTTAAAAGGCTTTTAATTTGAACAAGTCTTTTCTGTACTTTAATCGTTGACTTCACATTAATACATCACCTGTCTTCTACCCCAGTGCTGGTAACTTGGTGGTAACCATTTTAAAGCATTTCCTTGTAATCAGCCATTCATCTGGTATGAAATTGGTATGGTTTATCATCTTCATTTCATCATTCCATTTGAAAATCTTATTCAGTTTAAATTTGTTAAAAAGTTTCAGCATCTATTATGATGTATAATCATTGTATTTTGTGGGAAAGAGATACTCAATAGCTTAATCAGAACAAAAATATAACCCTAAATATAATATTGAATTAATTAAGTCAAATTTTAATAAAAGACATGAAGTTATTACATGAACACCTACACATGTACAATGACATAGTATTACATGTACATTGTGTTGAATATTATGCATTTTCTTTTTCAGAGGTAATGGAACATGTAAACATTGTGTGGCCTTATTGTTTTCATTGGTAAGTTTCAATGACCGACACAAGGACCGTTATTCAGAGGCATGTACTGACACAGTGTGTATGTGGGACAAACCTAAGAAAACATCAGAGCCAATGGAAATAGACAGCATTGATCTGCAGAGAAATACCACTACAAAGAAAAAAGTTTTGCCAATCCCTGAAAATTACTCTCCTTGTGGACAGATCAACCACAGAGAGGTTGAAAAAGATGTATATAACTTGTTTAAGTCTAGCAACTCCTTATTATTGCAGGTATTAGACCCCCCAAGTGATGACAATTCATCTGATGATGAAATAGATGTTCCTCCACTAAAAAATGCTTTAAAAACGCTTTCATCAAACAATCAGGTTTTTGAACATTTGAGAACTATTTACACACCAGATGTTGTAAAAGAAATAGAAAAGGTAACCAGAGGTCAATCTGACAACACTCTTTGGTTTGAGCATAGATATGGCAGGGTTACTGCATCACTTTTCCCATCTGTTATGCATTTCAGATTTAATGACAATCCTGAAAATTATATTTTAAAAAAAGTACTTGGCAGCTCAATGGATGGTTCCATGATACCTTCCATTGCATTTGGAAAAAAGTATGAGCCTGTGGCCAGACAACAGTACATTGATTTATACAAAAAATCACACAGAAATTTAAATGTAGAATCATGTGGGTTGTTTGTTTGTGATCAATATCCTTTTATGGGTGCTTCACCCGATGGAAGAATTACATGCAAGTGTTGTGGAACAGGTCTTATGGAGATAAAATGTAGTTTCACATATCAGAATGTTGAACCTTTAGAAGCTTGTAAAGATGATCATTATCATTTATACATCGATGAAAACAATGATGTCAGATTGAAACAGACGTCTCCATGGTATATTCAAATTCAGGGGCAAATGGGCATTTGCAAATCTTTGTGGTGTGATTTTATTTTTTTCACAAGAAAGGGAATCATTGTTGATCGGATATCATTTGACCCTGAAATGTATTTTGAAATTGTGCATAAATGCAGGAGATTTTTTGAAAAGTATGTGTTAAATGCACTGTTGCACCAAAATTCAAACACTTGAACAACATAAAATGTGTTCACAAGATTTGTGTATATGTTTATGTACTAATTTAAGTAACATAAGTCAAAAGTCATTGCTTAAATACAATATTTATTGTTTATTTATCTTCAGAAAGGACTCATGGTAGATCTACAAACAACTATATCAGTACTCTGTAGTTGATGACATTACATGTATAAAAGTACAAAATTAACATATTCATGTACATATGTATCAACAAAATATCATGATCTATAGTACATTTACTCATGTGACTGAGTTAATACTAGTGGTTGAATATTAATAGTTTTGTAAGAGAAACCAGTTGCAAATATAAATATATAAAACACTTTGTCTTCATAGTTCATGCATCTTACTTCACTAAAGGTTTTTGACAATTGCTTCAAAATGCACACACTCTCAGAATTTGATTGCATAATGGTTTGATTTTTAATGGAATAGTATGAGATAAAATTTTGTAATTCTTCAATCTGCCTATTGCCCTTTCTACATGAATCCGAAGCTTTGCAATTTTTTTTGTTTTCAAAATATCGTGAGCAGTTAGATGTTTACCTTTTCCCCATGAACACTTTTTGGTAAATGGTGGTATATTCAATGTAGCCCTTCTCTCTAACAACAAGTCTCTGATCAAAAACCCTCTGTCGGCCATCACTTCATCACCAGGCTTTACTAAATCTAAAAATCCACTGTGTTCTGTTATGTACCTATCTGACACATTTCCTCCCCAAAGATTAGAAACGAACATAAAAGCTCCAGAGGGTGTCACAGCAACTAAAGCTTTGAATGTGTTTTTCTGTTTATATGAACTAAATGTTCTTATCTGTGCAGTAGGTGTAGATGGCCTTTCAATGAAAAACTCAGTACAATCAATTATGCTAGCTGTTTTTGGAAAAACTGATTTAAAACATTTTGGCATAAATTTTTTCAAACACTTGGAACTTGGTCTTTTCAACAGTGGTGAAAATACAGTATTCATGTAACTAATCCATGTGACAAAAATTTGTGATACCCTTGTGCAAGAAATACCAAAGCTATCTGCAATTACAAATGTAGGTAAAGCTAGACGAAGTCTTAATAGAGTCACAAGGAATTCGTGAAAACGAGTCAGCTTCCTATTTGGGCCAGACTTTTTGGAAGGATTCTTGGCTTCTGTATTAGGAATGGCTGATCCACCCTTCCAATATGCAAGTGTCGGTGTTATTTTGTCAAGTATGGCTGTAAAGTAATAAGAAGAAGATAAGAGATACTAGTATTTTACATTCAGAATTATCTGTTCTATACTTTTAATTCTAATTTTGCTATGGTATAGTAAACATGAAGTCAAATCATATGTAATTTTGCTTTAGTTAATTTTTTTTACATGCATTAGAAATATCATTAAATTTACCGAAGATTCCAAATAGAGTCAGAACAGATGGCAGTCCAAAATAACTCATAACGGAGCTATCACTGTTTGTCATCTTGTCGACTGTCATGTACCGCCTCAGATCATCTTTGTTCTTGAAGGTGTCTCGAAGTTGCAACAGTTCAGCCTCAGATTTCTCTAGGTCATGCAGGGTCAAGTCTGTCTGACATTGTACATCAGAGGAATGGACCACTTCATTGCCAACTGAACAGTAATCATGATCATGGGGGGCTAAATAGATAAAAAAGGGTTTTTTATTAGCTTATTGATTGCTTTTGAGTTCTTCAGAACTATTACAAATTAAAGGCTGTGCATAAGTCAACATACCTGCTATTTGTTCTGCTGTCATTAAGGATTGAACAGTTATTTCTCTCTCCACTGGGAATGGGAAAGGTTGTTTTCGTTCATTTTCATCCTACATGTACAATTAATAGGTTATATTTATTTTAAATCATTTGAATAATAATCAAATTATTGGTGATAAATTGACTCAGAGCATTGTTTAAAATAATGAAATTAAGGCCTACAATGTCTTATGATACGTACATGTACGAGAAACCCCGTTGTTTTAGGCCTTGGTGTAGACTCGTATTTTGTGGGCGTGGCTTCACTCGTAGTACATGTGGATCTTTTCTCAATGGAAGAAGTTCCACGGGTCTCTTGTGGGCGTTTATAGTTAATATATAGATACAGTTCAGGATACGGGTGGGCTTCAGTAGGTCTGCCTTCTACAAAATGTTTCGAGCAAATTTTATCGTGGCGAGAGGGGTCAAACTCATGGCGTCTAACTAACTCCAGCCATTTCTTGCGGAGTTTGGGTTGTTTTGAGGTGGGAAACGCAAAGAATTCCACATCGGCCATGAAGCCATATCTTCCCTTTTTACGAGAATCTGATGAACAGCCTTCAGCTACACAGTAGTAGCGAGGCATTTCAATGCAGACGATGTTTCCAATGTCAACAATTTCACCGGAAGTGATGCGCCCCGCATTTTAATAAAAATCACGTGACTTACGTACAAACTAAATGTTAGAATCCTGCCGGAATACGGTAACTCGAAAATGGACTATTCGTATTACTTTTTTACATGTCATGAATTATTTACCTTTTCATCTAAAATCTGTATGTATTTCTTGAGTACATTGTCATTATCTTAGCAGTTCAACGTGAGTGGATTAGCCGTAATACGATGGTTGTTCAACAAATTCGTGGACGGTGTAAATCTTCGTTTTATTACTCACTAGAAATTTAGAATAAGCATAATATAGTATGTAAAAATATTTGTTTTGTTGAAGTGTACAGTATCTATCCCTTCGATTTAACAGTAAAAAATTTACTTTAAAAATTTTATGTTAAAATCAAAATGTTTTGTACACGCGGAGAACACTTTACGGCAATGTAACGTCGAAATATAGCGTCAAAAAGAGCAAGAGCCATGTTATGCATAAAATGGCCCTGTACTTATATCGATTAATTTACTATAACCCTCTTTCCCATTCTATACATCAAAATAAAGTAGACACTTGGTGCTTTAATTTTCTATCATAAAAGTACGTTTTGAGAATCCCGATATTGGAAAAAAGGGTTGATAAATTGCAATATTCTTGAAATTTGCAGACAAAATGCGCATTTGACTTCAGCAATGAATTAAAATATGAGTGCAGCCCACGATCCAAAAAATAAAGCATGTTTTTTTATCATCAGAAACAGAGCTTTCATTATGCATTTGCACGTTTTGAATCATAGGTTGTGCTCTATATGAAAGATTTTGAAAAAAAATGCTTTAATTTTAGGTCATTTTCAAAGAAATTTACAAAATATAAGAAAAATGACGCATTTTGTGTCGTCATCATGCATTCATTAGATGTGAAATTACGTCACGATTAATAGGTAGGTGGTTACCAACATTCCAAGTGATAAATGCGGCATTTGCAACCTAAACTGAGCAGTTTTGATTTTTCATATATTCTCAGGGCCAAATAAGGCCAAAAGTGGCTCTTGCTCTTTCTAAAAAATAAAAAGACTATCCCAATACATTTCACACAGTATTATTTAATACCAACTCATTTAAAAACCTTTTCTAATATTTGACATTTATTTCTTAACAGTTTTTTTCGATGTATAAATTCCCTTGTTAGGGTTTTAATTTCTTTTATTACTTAACTCTGCTTTCAGAGGATAAGCAGAGGATAAGCAACTCTGAAGCGCATATATCTTTCCTTGAAGTTCCAACTTTTTAAAGTTGCTGATAAGATTTTTTTCTTCACAGATTGTCCTCATCCAATACCGAGTCTCTGTCACTCAAATACTGCCTGTACTTTTTCTTCACAAGTGCACAACTCACCTGTGATATATTTTTTCGTTTCTTCACAATTTGAAGAGAAAATTCGAGATTTTTCCTGAGTAAAACACAAAATTGCATCGTTATCTGATGCTTATTGACGTTTTGAAACGTCATCGTTTTTGTCCGGTAGACGCCACCAAAATGCACTCGTCTGTATTATTGTACCTGTTGAAATGAGAACTGTTTTTTAATTCATAAATATTGTTGAGACCTAGACGAATCGTGTGTTTTCCCTATATCCAGAGGACCTAGGATTTTAGTACAGGTGTACTACCAGTATTTTTTTTGTAGCGTCCCTGACTTGAGCTTGGTCATTCCCAGGGATCTTTCAATATCATCTTTAAAACTTATTATTACAATGTAATAGTACAAGGTAAAGTTTCATTTGCAAAAATGCATCAGCGCCATCATCACCCTTTACAACAACGATAATGAAATATTTCCTTATACTGTAAATAGAATTATTTTTGACCCGTGCTATATTTGCCTTGTACACTTGCCAACAATTTTCTTCCTTTTAAACATGCTCTGATGCAGCTTATTTTCAGAGAGATTATTATAATGATTTACATTTTGAAGTTTATTATATATTTTTATGATGTTTTCCTATTCAGATATCTAAATGTGTAGTAATGAATAATTATTGTCAACATGTTATCTAAAAACATTTAACATGTAATAACTTTGAATAAAGACAAAAGTATGTGTCATACACCTTAGATAATTAAAACATTGTCTCACTTACTGATCGAATTGAATTGATTCATATTTCTTATATTAAAGGTAGTTTAGCTGGAACAGTTTCCACAGCCGGCTCTCTCACGGCCACTATCGGAGGCTCTGTTGACTTCACCTGTACGTATACACTAGACTCTGGTGATACAGTCTATCCAGGAACTATTTCCTGGCAAGTTAAAACAGGATCAGGGACGTCCGATTTTACAAACATGGCCTCTTTTTCTCCTCCCGGTGGTTCTAATTCCTTTACAGACTTTGCCAATGATTATAAGAATCGGTCAGAATTGTTAAATGTTACAGCTAATGGAGCTAATTCTTATGTTGTTGTGATGAGAATAAACGAGGTGATGTGTTCAGATGAGAATCACTACAGATGTTCTATTTTATTTATTAATACTGGGTCAGGTCCCATAACTAGGACAAAAGAAACATCTCTCACAGTTAGAGGTATGGATTTCTATTTTTACCAGGAGTACTGATATACAATATTTAATATGCATGCACACTGGAAAATAATTGTATGCATTAAAGTCTTAATTCAATGAGCATCTACAAATTCACTTGGGTGCAAATAAAACTAAATGAGAATTGTTAAATAACATATCTGTAAATCTTTACAGCACCTGCTGAACAACCTTATGACATTCCAGTTCCTGTACCAGACAATATAGAAGAGAACATGGAAGTGACTTTGTCCTGTACAGCCAATGTTGGAAAACCTCCAGGACAAATCAGGTGGTGGCGCTACAGGAACGGGATAACAGCTCCACAGGAAATGACAGGAGTGTCTACCGCCACTCCACTAGTTCAGGAAGGCGTGTGCGTCTTCAACGTAACCAGCAAGGTAACATACAGGATGACGAAGTATGATGATCAGACGGTGTGGAGATGTTTCGTGGACAATGAACTGTTAACAATGCCAGACCGAGACAAACCTAACCAAGAATCTAAAAGGGTCAATGTATTCTGTAAGTTAATCTTTATGTTTAAATCACGTGTAACTAGCATTGAGAGGACATAAGCAGATATATAGTTTGTAAATCGCATAAAATAATAATATACTGTATAAGGGAAATTATCGCATCTGTTTCATTTTTGCCCCTTTTGCTTTAGACACAAGTGAGCAAATTTTAATTTTGAATTCAAAGAAGACAGTATAATAATAAGCAAATCTGTAATGGCGCGAATTTAAAACAGAACAAAAGTTAAAGGGTCAAAATAACATGGTTCGAAAAGACCCTGTATTCAATAGTTTAAAGAGAGAAAAATGTACGCATCGAAGAGTTTTTCTAAATACATGTATTTTTATGATAATTTGCAGCAATCACTATGACGTTCTTTAGAGTGTTTAAGTCAGAGTTCTTAGAATAAGCACAGGAGTTCGCGTACCTATCAATTTTACCGAAAATTTCAGGAAATAAAAAAAACGTAATACCTATAAGTGTTCTTATTATAGGTATGACGTATTTTTTTATTTCCTGAAATTGTCGGTAAAATTGATAGGTACGCAAACTTCTATGGAATAAGGAAGGTGCTTCGGACACTGGCCTTAAATCCAATTTTTTATTTTTATATAATTATAGTTAAGGTCAACGTTCCCATGATAAAGAAGTTACCAGATATTGGTGCTGACTCTCAATATTCTGTTGGTTCCTCTGTGACCTTGACTTGTCAAGCTGATGGTAATCCAACTCCTGGAATCTACAAAAGTACGACTGTCAATAGGTACCTATGGACGTTCAAGGCCAATCCGAATGACAAAGGTAGAGAACTATCATCCAAAAATGGGACACTTCTTCTGACCAATCTCCAGGAAAATGATACAGGGAGTTACGCTTGTACTGCATTCAACGGATTCAATGGAAAATTTTTCAACGCATCTAGAAACTTGAGTTTACAAATTGGTAAGGAATTGTTTCATGTTCACTTTTTTGCTTTAGAGTAAAGGTTGATTTTCATTTAGTTTCACTTTGAAAAAGTAACCTTATTTTATATCATTATTTATAAGGAATATGAGAATGAATTATATTTCAAGAAGACAAGTGTTATAAATCTTTTTATCTAAAACTTTAAAACGATCGCTTATCTTCTGAAGTGATCTTTTTGTTTCCTTTGGATAGTGAAGTCTACAAGTATCACTTCTTCAACTACTGCACATATTGTCTATACAACTGGATATTTTAACCCACCCACAACACAGGAAGGAAACGGTAATATTTTATTATGCATGCGTTTTTTCACGGGATTTATAAAATACATCATAGTTATCATCGAGCAAGTTTCTTCTTTTTTTTCGGTCACCAGAATAAATCAGATAACAAATTGCTCTCCATTGTTGTCCATCGTTGTGCGATCCAGTGGTTTTTGATTCGTCTGCAAAAGATTTAAACATTTAGCTTTCTTCTCATGAACCTATTTAACCGATGTCGACTCATTTTTACATACTGTGAAACCACTAATTTTCAGCGTGGGGCGTTAATTTTCATGTTTTGTAAGGAACGGATAGACCCTCGATTTATGTTCTCTATGAAATATAATATTTCACATGCATTACTACTCAACAGTTCTTCATCTACGAATTTAAATCCCCACAGACCCAAATTTTTTTTATCCTAACACGAAAATATGACCACTCGAAATATGTGATTTTACATTATTACACCTATAGTTATAAAAGTCAAATATTACGAAAAAGCATAGTCCTTACGCAATCGTAAGTATAACATAACGTATACGTATGAGTGACGTACATGTATATATTTACATCCACTGAATATTTTCTTCTTTATTTCCTAAGAAAATATATTGCGTTCATCCCTGCATAAACTACATTAGGGATATCGCCTGTACAGATTTCTTGATCAGTGGCCGTTCCATCAATGAAACGTACAAAGACGTTCGCATCATTAACACAATAATTAATATTTTTAATCCTACTAAAAATGATAATTTAAACAGATATAAATATAAACAATAAAATGTCTTTCTTGGCTTACGCGGGTTATGTATTTTTTCTGCAACAGCTACTTCCGTTCATTCCAGTAACAACAAACAAAGAAAGCATTTATTGTTTAAATAAAACATCAAGATTGACATCGAATGCTGCTTTGTCGTTTTGGGCATCATATAATAAATAAAAAGTTCACAAAAATCACATTTCTGTCTTAATTAATATAATTTTCATAAAGATATAATGGGTTTATAATTCCAGTATTGGAGATGATTTTTTCTTTTTTTCAAATTTCATATTTAATGGATGAAATTTGACAAAAACTTGTAAAGCCATTATATAATTCATGACTGTTTTTTTCTGTTTAGGATTTCCAACACCTAAATCGAAATTAGAAATCATCGCTGGCGGAACAATAGGAGGAGTTGTTTTCGTTGTACTTGTTGCTCTTTTGATCTTTAACAGAAGATACCAAATTTTATGTTTTGGTAAGTATTCCGATAAAATTATGAATAATCATTATTTCTATCCTTTTAAATTAGTCAATCTTTTTAGCATAATGTTTGGATAATATTACTTTCAGAAAGGAAACAAAATTCGAGGTAAGAACGGTAACATTACATGAAATAATCAGTCAATATTGTTCTAACCTTATAAACTATAAAATTTAGACGAAGAGAAATAAATTAAAAATTTTAAGCTCTAGGATCAGAAAAGGTCCTTTTATAATTAAAAGAATGTTAGATATTTACATTATTCGGAAAATACAAGATTGACAACCGTGGCAAATTCTACGTACTTTATGTCTTTAGTCTTTGATTCTGTAAAATCAAACTAATATAACTTATAGTATTTTATATAAAATCAGATGTTTTTCCTTTATTGTTTTGAAATAAAAAAAAATCATTGAACTATTTACGAATAAAATGAATTCTAACTTTTTCTAAAAATGAATTTGCACTTTTTAAGTTGTTTATTTCTAAAACTATCTCATGTTTACTACTCACAAAATCAATTTTAACGAAATGGGACCCTGATTCCATGACTTTTAAGGAATGGAGCACTACTCGTACATTAATCTTTGGGTCAAAGCACAAAGTGACAACACGGAAAGGAGTTATTTCACAGTAAACATTTTCAAGTTAATTGACAATATTACGCTTCGTTGATATTTTTTATCGGTAAAACAATCTTTCATCGATTTTACGTTGTCATTTACCTATTTAAAGTTTCTTCAAATTTTAATGAGATCGATATAGAGTAAAATTTTCAGATAACCCATCTTCACTAGCCAACTTGAAGGGTTTCTGATTCGCTATTCTCCTCATAAACCCTTGGTATACAGTGAAGTCAAAAGACGGGATTATTTTCGTCACGTGATCTTGAATCTATCAGGTACGCACAGATTACGTCATCGACAGAAATAAAGACTCATTAAAAAAAATTAAATTAAAGTTTTTCAAGAATAATTTAGAAGCAATAATTGAGTAATGTTTATTTATTACTTATAGTACAAATCGGAACCTTTTATATAGATTCTTAATCACATATTTAGAAGATATTGGATGACACCATAGCTATTCATAGAATTGCATGTTATCTTACGGATCGTTGTTTACTTGCGTTTTTCAATTTCGAGATTAAAAAGTCAAGAGGTATCCCGAACGCAAACTTCATCATTCACAAAAAAAAAAATTGATGATTGGTCGACAGGTGTGTACTGAAATCCAATCAGAACTCTGGAAAACACCTTAGGCCAAGGGTTTATGAGGAGAGTATCAGAAACCCTTGGCTAGCGAAGAGGACGAAAGCCCAGAAGGCTCATTCGAGATTCGAGTTTCTAAATACGAGATTCGAAATTTGAGTTTCGAGATTCAAGATCCAGACTAACCAATCAAAAGCAGGTTCAACATTTGATTACTCCCCTTTATTATGTTTTTACCATCAAGAAACCATTTAATGCAATTCTATCAAATGGGCTTTTTGATTAAATTACAATGCAAGTAAGAGTATTATACATTTTCGAAGGAAATTTAAATAATTATTTGATTTTTAATCAGTTAGATATACATGTTCTTCAATTTATATTATCGATTCTTAAATATTAAATAGATAACATATATCATGAGTTTATTTTCTTTTGTCTTATCTACTAATCTTATAAATGTTTATGTATTTCTTATATTAGGAAAAACCGGTCACTGTAGCCTAGTGGTAGAGCGTTCGCTTCGTGATCGGGAGGCCCGGGTTCGATTCTCGTTCGCGGCGCCGCGTCATACCTAAGACGTAAACATAGGTAGTGACTGTTCCTTCGCCAAGCGCTCGGCACTAGAAGTGAAAGTCACGGGTCTTTCGGATATGACCTTAAAAACGTAGGTCCCGTGTCACGGTAGGCGTTGGCACGATAAAGAACCCTCACTGCTCAATGGCCCTGAGTGCCGAGTATAGGTCTAAATTTGAAGCCCTTCACCGGCATTGGTGACGTCTCCATATGAGTGAAAAATTCTCGAGAGGGACGTTAAACAATATACAATCAATCAATCAATATATTAGGAAAACAACAGGTACTTACAGACGGGAACCCTCCCCCCTTTGATATTCAACCCCATGGCTTATCGGACATTTTTTTTTACCAAAATATATCTATTATTTATCATGTTTACAATACCAACAAATTGTAAAATCCCCAGAATAATCGCCCCCCCCCCAAAAAAAAAAATACACCACTATCCATTATAAGAGAAAGGTATGCCTCTCCAGTTTGTTTACGTTGTACCCCCACTGGTCTTTTGGGGTTTATTAACATGCATTTATTTTAGTTTAACTTTTAATGTCGATTCACACTGTCTCTACATATATTTCTGTCTTATTCCATGCTATCGGACCGACTCTGCATCTCGTAATAATCCCACATTTTTTCCTTTAACAGCATTCTCTCTTGTATAGTGGGTTAATGTACAGTGGGGTATTTTTTTTTAAATTTTGCTGAGCGATTATTCTGGGGGGGGGTTACACCAGCGATTTGTTTGTATTGTTCACATGATGAATGAGTTAATAAATATAATTTGTGAAAATTAAAATGTCCAATATGCACTGGGTTTCAATATCAAGTGAGGGCTGGGGGGGGGGGGGGGTCCTGTCAACAAGTACCTTTGTTTTTTCCTAATATAAGAAATACATAAAAAATAAGATTAGTAGACAATACAAAAATGTATATAACACTGGTATATGTAATCTATTTAATATTTAAGAATCGATAATATGAATTGAAGAATATCTAGCTGATCAAAAATCTAACAATTATTTAAATTTCCTTCCATTATATAACACTCTTTCTTGCATTGTAAGTTGATCAAAAAGCCCATTTGATATAATTATATTTAATGATTTCTTGATAGTAAAAACATAATAAAGGGGAGTAATCAAATGTTGAACCCGCTTTTGATTGGTTAGTTTTGATTTTGAATTTCGAAACTCGAATTTCGAATCTCGTATTTGGAAACTTGAATCTCGAATGAGCCTTCTGGGCTTTCGCAAAATTTACATAAATTATTTATTTTACAGTATCAGAAAAACGGCAGAGTTATACACTATCTCTGGAACACAAAGTCAGTAATAAGTCAATTTGAATTCTTTTCTTTTCTTTTTTATAAAAGTTGACAATTTTATTTTTTGAAAATTTTCCGATTTTTTTCAGGTCTCGAAACAGAGAAAAGGTAGGGTATATTTTTATTATCATAAAAAGTCTGAATAATAAAATATCTCAAAGGCATTGTAAATAAAAGATAATATTCTCACCAATTTGCATAATAATAATTTGCTAACCCAAAAAGTATATGTATATTTAAAGCGATCAAAAGGACTTTTTAAATAAGATGCTCATGAAAGGATTGGTGGTGGTTTTAGTCGTTTTCTTTTAAGTAAAATCTCACTTTGAGGTAGACCTCTCCCCCCCCCTTTTTTTTAAAGAAGGGCACGTTATTTCTTTAAATTAGATAAATGAAATTCAAAAACAAGTTAAGCTTCTATTTTGAAAACATATTTATTTTTAATGTATAGAGCTGTTGTAACAGTTTTGATGATTAACACTATAGAATGGGCATGAATTTCAACAAAGAAAATCAACTTCAAGTTGATAATAAGTTGTTCATGTGTTACTATTTTATCTTATTCGCGTTTTGTAGATGGTATATGTTCTTTTATCATTTAACGAAAGGTTACAAATTGACACGTTTATAATGAATATTTATAAACCTCATATTTATTCATTAAGAGCTCATTACGAAGGGCTGACACGGAAAAGTCGAGATCAGGAAGACGGATATGACGTTATAAGACCGCCAAAGGGTAAGGACATTTTGTAAAACATAAAAATACGTTTTATATCAAGAAAATGATTTTTAAAAAGACACAATGACATTCCACTTATATTCTAAAATCATAAAATGTAATCTATGTTACATCTCTCATCTCTGTTCAGATAATGGATCATACACGTAAGTAATTTTTAAAAGATGTTTGGTGATGATTTGGAATAAAAGATAACCGGAAATGAATTCGCAACCTTAAAAAAAGCGTTTATTGCAACCCGGAGGACCGGACTGCTCTATACATATATTTTTTTTAAATGTTGGTGTATGTGGATTGAGATAAGAAATTACGACTTACATAACATATTTAGTTTAGTAAAGTGAATCTGTAAAGATATATGTTTGCATATTTAATATATACTGAAAGGAAAAAGAAACGCATAAGAACATAATATGGGGCAATTTATTGACTATCAGACCGAAAATTATGAACAGTCGTCAGATGTGTATTTTGGTTACTTTGTACTAAAATCGCTAGTCAAAACTACTCAACCATGAAATGTATGGCATTTCGTAAGGGAAATGATAAAAAGTCAAAAACACGTGCATGTTGATGATGATAATTTTGTAATAAAATTTTGTAGTACCATACTATGCATTAGAGTTTTAGACATCGTTTTTGCATGTTTGCAGTCAGTATAAATTTCTTGCAATCGTGGTATGGCTGACGGAAGCTACTGTAGGTTAAGTAATTGAATTTAATATTGCATAAGAGAATATAAAGGCAAAAACCTGCTGATGTACAGATTGTTTTCTACTTTTCAGCCAAATAAAAGTTTTTTGGTTGTCAGAGAGTGAACTTAAAATGTTTCCAATCAACCATGACGGTGACGTTGGCTTGTTACAACCTCACAACAAGATAGGCCTTTTCATAATGCCACCTCTGTTATTGTCAAGGCATTATCACCGAAACTGATATTTATACAGCAAACAATCAGACTCACTTTTTTCAACCTAAACTAACGAAACTATCCGCTCTAATTTGGGCCGCGAGCTTGTCCATCTTACATCGATCTTACTCTCAAACACGCACGTACGCGTCGTTTGCGTGATGTTTTTTTTAGCATGTTTACACTGGAAAGATGTAGCTAATGTTTGTCGAGACATTTTTACAAACATTCACAAGTACCAAACATGCTGGGTTCTGGGGGTCGTCGACATATTGATATCAATATGTCAGGAGCTATCACTTAAAATCACACAAAATTTGGGAAAAGTGTTGATTAAACATGAATTAAATTGTATGATAACAATGCTGGAAAATATATTTGAAATAATTGCTTTTATTTAAGTCAAATGTTTAATATGCGTTTCTTTATCCTTTTAGTATATAAATTTGCTAGTCATTTACTATCGAAAAAACGACAGGTCACTTTTTTAGAACATCAAATTTTACATACCGCATTGATTTCAATTTTTATTTTATGCAGCCAACATTTACATGAGGATTTAATAAAGTATTAAAGAGCATTGTTTTTGTTCGATTGTATCCGACTTAAATTTTTCAAAATATTCTCGACTATCGTCTCTATCATATAGACGCATGCTTTTTTCTTTTTTTACACATATCGAAGATAGTTGATGATCAAGACGACTCATGACAGATGCGCGGTAGAGAAATTGAAGATATTAAAAGTTTTCGACTTTCCCTTTTGGGGGTTTTGTCATATGGACTTCAATAACCCATGAATTATTTGACAAAATCAAATGGGATTTCGGTTATATCTTTCTGAAAGATGATTTTAAAATTTAAATAGGAATACTGAAAATATAAAAAGAAAAATAAATTTAATTCACCTCAAAACTTTACCCTGCGTTTCTTAATCTTTTCAGTATAATTAGACAATTCAGTGCAACATACGAAGAACTGAAACACAGGAAAGAGGAACACGGATATGAAAAACTTCCAGATCTTACAAGTATGTTTAATATTTTAAACGCGCTAAACACTTCAATAAAACATATGACATATATTAAAAAAATTACAATTATGTTGTGCTACTTTCCACAGTCATATTTAACTAAGGAAAACAGCAAAATAAAGTGACTGGTCACGGAAAACAAACTTTTGGACCCCCCTACAACACAAAGTTAAAGACAATCTTAGTATTTTGAAGAAGATTATCTTTCATCAATTGGACTCAGAAGATAAAAACCAAGCAAAGTGAATCTATTTTATACAAGAACAGATAATTCCAATTTACAGAAATTTATTTACCTCAAAACAAATATGAGAATTACAACAAAAGGGAATTTTCCAAAAAAAGAAAGAATGAAGGAAAGTTATTGAATATTTATACTCTTTTAAACTCTTTAAAAATATTTTTTGTTTCATTAAACATATATAAGACTATTTTTTTCATTGTTCATCAGTATTGTACAATTCTCATCTGAAAAACTTTGATCAACAAATGTAAATCTTTTTTATCTTTGGTGATGACAATTTTTTAAGATGTACATCAGTCACCAAAATACGTACTAACGATACTTCCTTTTAAACACAGCCTTTACGGAAGTTTAAGCTTTCAGAATTGTTAGAAATTGGTTTATCCGTACTTTAATATGTTTAATGAGGTATGTATTTGTATATCTTACGCATGAAATAAAGGTTTTACTTATGTATTCATTAGTCAATTGCTTTTGTTATATAATTCCTTTGTAACATATATAATAGTATCAACGAACGTTTTTAGATTATTATTTACTTAAGACGTGAAAAATATGGAGATTATGAACAGATTTCAAGTCTTTAAGTCGTTCAAACACTACAAAGTTGAAGCAGAGAAATCACGGACCGCCAAAATATCAGAGGTGGGATGAGGTGCCATAGAGGAGTTAGCATCCCCTGCCAACTGGTCACACTCGTGTGATCTTTGTCATGATCGGGAAATAAAGTGAAAATTTGTTTACAATTCTAGAACGAGGAAAATTATTGACAAACAAGTTGATGGAACAGGAATTTCAGCATTTTCTTTAAAGTCATTATTTTGAAAGGTCTATGGTCGATACAATGTTCTATTCAGCAAAAACAAGTTTTCATTGAGTTAAATGCTGAATGACGTACGTTTTTCATACTAACTCTTAGCCTACTATCTATACACTGAATAGACAACAGACTTTTCCGTTATTTCCCGATCATGACAAAGAGCACACGGCGGGAGTGACCGGTCGGCATGAGTTCTTCACTCCTCCATGGCACTTGATTCCACCTCCAATATTTTGGGACGTTTGCATTGGGGGTTCCACTTGAATGCGTGGCGTGTAATGTCTCCCCAATTGTTTTCGGGGGATTTGCCCAACCCACTGCCACTTTCTACGGGTATTGGCTTAGTTATTGGTTGTTGTTTTTTTTTGTTTCCCACAGGTTCTTGTTGTTTATACATGTGTATTTGCTGGCCACCTGATGTTTAGTATGTAGCACAGACGTCTGTTTGCAAAGGTATTTAGATTGTTGGAAGTGGTGTTGGTGACGCTCCATGTTCAGACCCGTAGAGAAACACAGACTTATCATTGGTGTGATAGATACAAGTTTATGCGTGTGGACGGTGCTGTTGAACTCCACACAGGCTTGAGGTCGATGAAGACGTGTCTCACTTTATTAATTCCTGCTTTTATGTCTTCGTCTGTTCCATCATTGGCTGTGACAATGCCTCTTAAGTATGTTAAAAGAGTCTACATATTTCAGGTTGTGCTCTCCAAGCGTAACTGGTTTTTGCTGTATGTTGTGGAGTTGCATTACCTTTGTTCCGTCAACGTTCACCTGTTATCTTGTCTGTGCTATTTCCTTCCCAAGCCTGTTTGTCTTGAGCAGCATATGCTGGCCCATAAGGCATAAATTGTCTACAACGTCGAGCTAGGTCTTCCAAACTTAGAGTGAAAATCCACTGAACTCCTGTCTTGCTGTTTCCCGCATGATCCAGTCCACTACCATAGATATTCAAGTGATTCGTGATTGTTTTTCTGCTTTGTTGCGACATATACAATGTAAATGGTTATGTTTACAGAACTATGTACTTTTTAAGTGTTGGTTTTTCATGTTTTTCCCTAGTTAGCATACTGATCCTCGTCCTCGCAACGCCAGGGGTCCTGAGTCAACAGATTGCCATTGGAATCTTGGCATTTGAAGGGCTTTCTTTTATCATTGAGAGTAATGAACAAATGAAATATTCAATAAATACTAAGAAGTTAAATAATGTAAACATAACGGATTTAGTTGACACCTGAAATGCACGTGTTACAAGTTACAAGTTGTTTATCATAACTGGCTTTATGTGATAGTCTGGAAGAAAAAAAGCATTCGTTTTTTACGATAGATGTTGCTATAATCAGCCCATAAACAGTTGAATAAATTTTGCCAGGGATCTATTGGCAACATGTTAGCTAAGTAACTATAGCATTGCGATGATAACTGGTGTTTTGGTGGCCCGCTTTTTTGTGACTTGTTCTTTTATTGCCTTGGATAGAATGGTAATAAATATGTGGATCAATCTGACTTATTTTACTTTACTTTTTACTTGGAGAAGCATATAGAATACACGACATTCTAGCATAAAGAAAACATGGTGATACGTGAATTACATTACAGTAATTTCCTTTCTGATAAACGAACTTTTATTTATAATGGACTATTAAAAAAATCGATTTCTCTAATTTTCTAAACTTTTTTTTATGTACACTTAGATTAATCGCTGACTCTTTACTATTTTATTATCTTTTATTCACAAATCATACAATGATTACAAATTAAAAATAAAATCCTACGTTTCACGTCCGCATATAAGATATCCGAATGTGTGTTGTTGTCTACTTAATTTTTAGAAGCATCGTTATCATTCGCTTTTTAGGTAAACTCAGGTGACCTATTGCTATCCGTTTTCGTCCGTCGTCGTCCGTCGTTCGTCGTCCGTCGCGTGTTAACATTTGAACATTTTCAGCTTCTTCTCTGCAACCACTGAACCAATTTCAACCAAATTTGGCACAAAGCATTTATGTGTGAAGGGGAACAAAAATTATGAATTTCATAATCCCTGCCCCCCTGGGGCCTGAGGGGTGGGGCCAAAACCACTAAAATTAATGCAATCTTTAAAAATCTTCTACTTTACTCCTGGACATCAAGCAGTCAAACTGTTTGCATGATTGTAATCAGCATTGAGTCCTTTACCAAAATTGTGAAATTAATGGCCCTGGGGTCAGGGGATCTAGTGCTAGGGCGGGGCTAAATAAGTATAGAGTGAAAATGCATTATTTCTTTGGAAATCTTCTTCTCTACTCCTGGGTATTAAATAAACCAACTAAGTACACAGTTATGATGAGCAAGAGTGCCTCTACCAAAATTGTGAATTTTATGGCCCCAGGGTCAGGGGTTCTGGTGTTAGGGCGGGGCTCTATTGATTATATATAGTGAAAATACATGATTTCTTTGAAAATCTTCTTCTCTGCCCCTGGGTATTAAATATACTAACTAAGTGCATAGTTATGATGAGCATGAGTGCCTCTACCAAAATTGTGAATTTTATGGCCCCAGGGTCAGGGGTTCTGGTGTTAGGGCGGGGCTCTATTGATTATATATAGTGAAAATACATGAATTCTTTGAAAATCTTCTTCTCTGCTCCTAGGAATTAAATAAACTAAGAAAATAGTTATGATGAGCAAGAATGCCTCTTTAAAAATTATGAATTTTATGGCCCCAGGGTCAGGGGTTCTGGTGTTAGGGGTCGGGGCTCAATTGATTATATAATGAAAATACATTAAATCTTTGAATTTTTTTTTCTTTGTCTCTGGGTATAAAGCAGATGAACTACCTTTATAGTTATGGGCCCTAATCTTGCAGAATTGTGAATTTCAAAGCCCCAGGGTCAGGGGCGGGGTGGGGGCTCTACTTATATACTGAAAACGAATTTATTGTTTGAAATCTGCTCTTTTGAATTTATAAAACATTTATTTATTTTTTTATCTTAAGGGTGCCTTTTTGAAATTTGTGCAATGTGTGGACCTAGGGTCAGGGGTTTATGTCACAGTGTTAGGGGCACTACTGGTTAGCTGGAATGCATTTTTGTTCCCCTACCCTGCATATGGGTATTCAGTAACCAAGCTAAGCAACTGCTAAGTGTATTGTTATGATGATCAATGGTGCCTCTTTCAAAATTGTGAATGTCATATAGCATCTGGCTTAAAACATGAATCAAATTCAATAACTGGAAAATTGTTGCATAATGCTCCTGAGGTGACCTATAAGGCCCGTGGGCCTCTTGTTTGTAACTTCCTCCTTGGTTAGGGGTTTTTTAACAGGTAGATCTGACGTTTAAGGCGTATTCTGTCACACCTGGAAATTCCTTTAATGAAACGCAAGCTACCTTGAAATGCAGGTTATTGCATAATACATCGACGCAAAATCCAGTTTTCTGTGCTGATAAACCTTGAAGATGGAGGCATTCAAATTTATATTCCCTGTTTTAATATATAGTGCTATGTACATCTTTCCTCTTACTAATGGTAAGAAAATATATTTATTTAATACTTAAATTGGTACATGTAATTACAATTATAAATTTAAAATTAGCAATCGGTAAATTTCGTTCTTAAATATTTGCAAGATAAAATTTTGTCAAAAACAAATCCAGCAAAATGAACTAGTTGATGATTATGTCTATTCAAGCTTTAGCAAGAAGTCTAGTTCGCGAAATTTTAAATCATTCAAAAAGATCTGGAGAAACCACTCCTCTTCATTACTTTTTTCATCTATATAAGTTTAAGGAAGGCGTGGTATTGGTGGAATATTTTATACAATGTATATTTTATATCTCATACAGATACGTGCATCTTGGATGTTATGAAACTAATTTTTAAAAGTGCATCAAGGTTTATAAACTTAAGTCAAAACTTCATTTAAGGTTTTTTTTCGAGTTTACAAGGTATAAAAATGTTAATCACACTGTATTCTAAATCAAACCTAAATTTAAATGCTTTGTGAACAGTTTTATTTTGATAAGACCGAGAAAAACCTTAACAGCATGGGTGAAATCAAAAAGATTTATATAACTACATGAAAGGTACCTTATATTTGATGTACATGGCTGTTTTACTTTGAATACAGTATAATATATGTGCACTGTACTACTGTTATTGTATTTCTCTCCCTAATTCTAGATTTCTAATTTTATGGAATAAAATTTCCTTCTTGGATCATGCATTCAAAATGACATTGAAATTTTAGATTGTCATTGTAATAAATTTTATTTTTGGATTGTGAAATATTTCCGCGTCAAATTTGGATGCGGTACACATGGCGGAAATCAATCCCAAGCATTTTACATCTCAGCATACTCACCTTTATATATACCCCAAAGATACCGATGAATATCATTTCCCATGACATATCTGACATTGTACAATCTCCCTGTGGTTGTTTCTATACGCTTTGGGAATAAAATCAGCTCACTATGGCTGAGATCTATCTAATATTGGTAATGGAAAAGTATACTTCCTTTTCTTAACTCTTATATATTTCTCAAAGCTGATTTGCTTCAGGACAGGAACCATTGAAAGCGATATTTTGACTTCCTTTACAGGGAACTCTATTTATTAACTTTCCTTAGTGCAGTTCGAACATAAGAGTAACCATTGCACGTTCTTAATTTAGATATATGTACATCTTTTATTGGAACTCTAAAGCTTTGAATACATTAAATCTAATAAAACATGTTTGGAGCCCTTTAACACTTATTCCAATACGATACGATAGCCTAGTGGTAGAAAGTTCGCTTCGTGATCGAGAAGCCAAGGCTCGATTCTCGTTCGCAGCGCAGCGTCAAACCTAAGACGTAACATAGGTAGTGACTGTTACTTCGCCAAGCGCTCGGCACAAGAAGTGAAAGTCACGGGTCTTTTGAATATGACCCTAAAAAATGTAGGTCCCGTGTCACGGTAGGCGTTGGCACGATAAAGAACCATCACTGCTCAATAGCCCTAAGTGCCGAGTAAAGCCCTTCACTGACAAACAGTGACATCTCAATATGAAAAAAAAACTCGAGAGTGGGACGTTAAACAATATATAATCAATCAATCAATCTTTTGTAAAACGTGGCCCTGTAGTGTAAGGGAAAAAATTTCTCCGCTTTTATTGAAAGGGAAGGGGATTAATTTGGGTCTGTCTGTTCGTCTGTCTAGCTGTTTCTAACACTTTCGTATCGGCATGATATCTCGAGCTTTTGAGCTTTGGCAATGATTTTTTTCACGTGGCAGAAGGAAAACTCCTACTGAGTTTTAATGTAAAAATTCATGCAAAAGCTCAAAGCTTCAAAAATCAACATTATAATTCTTTTATTCCACATTTTTTTATTATTGATCTTAATTGTTTTGATATAAAAAGTGCACCTATCTTTTATCATTTATCAAGCAAGTTTATCAAATCTTCTATTTTGTTAAAACATTAATTTTGTATTTAAATAGACAGTGTCAGATTTAATGCCTGTTTTTGGAAGGCTTTTGAAAGAAAAAAGGGCGCCGTTCTGGTAGGTATACGAAGGTTAAAAATTTTTAAGCATTGAATTTATATTTTTGGCTATCTTCGGTCCTATAACACACTTGGCCGTGCCGACAAATTGAATACCGCGCGTTAGCGCGGTATGATAAATTTGTCGGCACGGCCAGATGTGTTATAGGACCGAAGACAGCCAAAAATATGAATTCAATGCTTATATTTACATTCTCTAATTTTCCTTCTTCAAAATTGCTTATTTCGTTAACATTTAATGTGAATTTAGCGCCCTTCAAAACTATCGTGGTTAATAGAGGTAAGAGCTGTTTGTGACGTCAGATGACGTTAAGTGACGTTGCAAACTTAAATTACGCAAACAAACATTGCGATTAAAAAAGTGACAAATTAATTCTTAACGCACATTACGTTAATTTCTACGTTAATTTTTCAGGGTTGTAGTTTTTCATTAAATTGAAATAAAACATTTTAAATTTTGGTGTTTCTAGAGTATTGAAAATGCATATAGTTCCTACTGTGTATTCTAACGAGAGGTGACAAGGTTTCGCGTGTGTTATAGAAATTTGAACGTCGCGGATTTCTAATGGATTTGATAAGGAAAATTATACTGAATGTAAATATAGTAGATTGTTGTCCTAATTTTTTACTCCATGTTATATCTAAATTTGGTACGCATACTTGAACAACTGTTTACAGATTCGAATCATTTGAGTAAAATCTGGAGTATATCTTTATAGAAATTATAAAAGATTTAGAACAGCAAAAATGGAGTCACGATACAACGTCAAAATTGAGTGATTTAATATTTTTATAGTATCGCTACCAATATATCAGTCGTATTACTTTACAGCAAATTTAAGAAAATATTAAACTTCAAAATCTGTAAACGTCTTGAATTACTGTAGATGCTATCAGGTTATGTAATATATCGCTCTGTTGAGATATCAGTTTCTAAATACAAATGGACTTCATTAAAAAGGCAAAAAACATAACGTTGGAGGACGTCACGGAGCGGCAAGTAGCAATAAAATTTGCATTGCGTTCGGAAAACTTTAACAAACTTTAAAAATTCTGTATAAACCAGGAAATGTACGAAAAATAAGCCGTGTATTTGTATAAAATTTAAGATGCAATTTTTGAGTGGATGCACGTGATAAGTTGAATTTGACGATGAACGGTTTGTAAAGAAACAGGTTATACTTAAAAATCTTGTCACAAAGTTAGGAACGTCATTAAACTTGAACAGTGCTTCACTTTTGCAGAACTAAAATATATACTGTAAACCAACTTTTATTCGCGAAGATTTTATTTCGCGACTTTCCAGGGGTAAACTAGTTAGCGACGACTATTTTTTTTTTCGCGATCAAGTCTTTTTCGATCTGTTTTTAATAGACAGAGAAACGTTAAGTACCGGTTCGCAGCGAACTTCGCGAAAATTTCTCGCACGCGAATAAAAGTTGGTTTACAGTAAGCGATAAATAATATTAAAACACGACAATCTACAAGGACTGTTCAATAAATAATGTCCTCGGTCCTTGGAAAGACCCCCCCCCCCCCGCTTTTCATTGATTTAGTCTTCACGATTTAGCTTATTAAATATTCTCGTTTAATTAAAAGACAGGTCCGTAACATTTTTATCCAATTTCTGAATGTTTAGAACACGTTTCTTAGTATATACAGGAATATGGCAGATTTTGAATTTCTGGACTTGTTTCTTCTTTTTGAAAGGTCTTTTTATTTATTGTAGATATATTTTATCCTATATAATCAAATCAAAAATAATTATCTCATCCAAAACTTAAAATCCTGCTTTTTTACAACATTATTATTATTTTTCTGCAACAAGTTTTGGATGAGATAATTTTTTTGGTATGATTATATAGGAAAAATAATAATAATGTGGGGGTACCCTACGGCTTTCCATAGATTTAGGACTAGGGCAATCAAAAATAGACCCAAAACGAAGCCAAAAAACATGTATATAATTACTGCGGTGTTTTGTTGAAAATCCTCGAAAATCTTCAAAAAGCATCAATCGGTACACAATTGTATAATACTAGTATTATCTAAATAGTTCCCAGGCTAAAGTGCATTTATATGGAATTAAATGACAGTTATTGAAAAAAGATAAGTTTTATAACCACCTCCCCCACCCCCCCCCCCCCCACCCCCGGATATCTGTGGAAAACTGGGTGTTCTATACCTTGTTTATTTTGGATTTGGAATTCTTATTTTCATTTCCATTACGTTCTACATGTGTCAAACTCTGTTTTATGATGCAGAACTTTCCCCTCAATACATGGTACATGGACGTTATTGCCAATTACATGTTACTGGCAAAATTCTATACAATTCTATAGGGAAAACCGCACCTGTCTATGATAAGCCATTTAGAAAATCACGTGACTATCTGTATATATTTTGATTTGTCAAAATATGCCCTTGGCATACATTCCCTCATTGAATTTGTTTTCTTGTTGTGCAAAGTTAATTTTCCAATTGCAAAAAAATCTAGATCAGGAAGTTTAAATGTTCAACATGAATGATAAGACGCAAATAAGAAAAAAAAATTCCACTGCTTTTTATTTTTACCACAAAAAAGACCCTAAAGACTGGAAATGTTTTAAATGTCAAAATAATTTTTTAAAATTTGCAAAATTATCACATTTATTCATAGTTAAAATAAATATGCTTTAAAAAAATAATTTTTCTGCGTTTACAACTTTGCAAAGAGCCGTGTACATTTATACGGATGTATGAATTGGCAAATCTTGAACTAAATGGAGAAAAAAAAGTATGCATCAGTATGTTTCAGAGATAAATAATGCATACCTTAACTCTCTAAAGATTGGTAAAATATTAACTTTTAATTATTTATTCCTTCATATCATTACACGTTGGAAAGAAAAAGGGTTTGCAGCAAAAACAAAACAAGAGAAACTGCTTATGAGAGTACAATCTCGTTATGAAAGACTAAAGTAAAACAGGAATGATGAAACCCCTAGACAGACAATGGTTCGTCAATAGTTTGTCTTCAATCTGGAATTTAACAATTGTAAAGTTTTTTTTACAATGAGTCAATACTTATTAGGCCTCAATCGGTCACACTCCTAAGATTCTTTTCAATATGTTGTTAACGTATTTTGCATAACATGAAATGCGCAATACCCAAATGACTTATTTATGGTGCACAGTTACATTGAAGATGGAGGTATTCAGGACTATGTTGACTTTTCTTTTCCTGGCTTTTCTGAATAATTGTATTGTCACAAACGGTAAGAAAGTAGTAAAAATTAGTCTTTCGTATTCATTGTCGTAATTTATTAAATATCAAAAATTTAAAGGTTTAATACAAAAATATACTTCTGCGTTCTTTATCTAAGAAGGCAATCGTTAAATTATAAAATTAGATAAAGCAAAATTTAAAAAAAAAAAAAATTAAACAAATGACTATAACCTGTTATGATCAATATTCGGCCCCAAAATCAAACTTTGACGAAGAAATAAAAATTATGTACTAAACCAGAGGGAGACTGCAGACTTCGAGACACTAAATTTATTTAAGAAGCATGAATATATTAGATATGACGTCAGAAAATGACGCAAATTCAAAATTTCCATAATTTACGGTGACAGCCTTCTATGCATACTTTTGTGGTAATGAGGATGAAATGAAATAGCGATTAAAATTATTTTTAAAAAGTACATATTAATAAGTAATAAGGACTGTAATTAAATGGTGAAATGTTAAATTGCTTATTTGAATATTTATTATAAGAATGAGCTTGTATGTTTGGAGGAGAGGGGGGGGGGGGTGTTGTTGTTTGAGATCACCATTGTATTTTGTTAGTTTAGGACATCACACTGTCATAAGTTTTGACAATCGAATTTTTGATTTAAGAATTTTAATAAGCGAAAAATAATTCTGATATAACCTGTTATTAACAACAATTTTACAAGTTTTTTTTATTTTCATAGCGGACAGTTTGGGGTATCATGAAAATACTAAGATTGAATTTCGAAAATCAAGAGCATTTATGTTGCGCAGCATTGTCATCGAGCTGGTATTATCTTCTATCGTTCGTCAACTGGCCAATAGAACTCCTCCTATTCTATTAAAAATATCTTGAATACTTAATCCGTAAAAAATCACTCTAAACTTATCTCTTTATATTCAAATTTAATAGAATAAAATTCTATACGGTAATTTTTGTTTTATTTAAAGCACATATAATATCTTTATTCTGATTGGTTAAAAGTATACCTTTCAAACTAACTGTGCCGGTACCGCGAAGATTTTTTTTCTTTTATGTTGAAAAAAGCATTTGCAGAAAACCCAGGCCAGGAAGCTTTATTGTAATTGGGTAATAAATTTTGCAAATCTAAAATATAAAACACCTTTAGATAACCAAGGATCGTGGTGTTTTGTGTTGTAAATATGGCATTTTAACCTCAACCTTTTTCTGAAGAAAATACTAGATTAAGTACGAGGTTCGTTCAATAATAAATGCAACATGTCATCTAAAAATATGAAAAAAGTTCATACTACATATTCTTTATAGTTTCAATCCTTCGAGGCATTCCGTGTTACCCTTTACACATGTATTAATATTTCTTTATCCATGAACAGAAAACCTCAGCATTCTCATCTTGAGGAATGCCCCAAAGGCACTGACATTGTACAATCTTCCTTTGATTGTTTTCATGTGTTTTGGGAATAAAAATATCTCATAATGTCCTAGATCTATCTAATGTAACTAAAAGAAAAGTTCTGTTTTACGTTATTTTCTTCAAAATCTCAAATTTATTTCTCTAAGCTTGTATGCAACTGCGTTGTCGGGTACAGGAAAAATTACCCTGGTCACCGAAATTTGGACTACCCTTGCAAGAAATCTGCTTAACTTGACTTGGTGCAATTCGAACATAAAATTTGCCATTGCTAGTCCTTTATTGGCTATCATCGTAAGTACATGTTCTAACGGAACTCTCAAAATACACGAAAACTAATAAAACATGTTTGGAGCACTTGCTTCTCTTCATCATAATATCACACCTTTTGTTTGATTCCACATTTTTTGAATTAGTAATCTTATTTTTCAGCTCAAAAATGTGCACCTAAGTTTTGTTTATAAAATCTTCCATTAAAAAACATCTTTTTTAATTAGACCGTTGCCACATTTACCACATATTTAATCGAAGACATTTGTAAGAATGATGGTCATCTTTCTGATAGAAATATTGTTATTTTTGGTCTTTGTCAAAATTCTACAAAATGCTGTGGTGATTTAATGTTTAGTATCTTAACGATGTCCTTCCATGTAAATATAGCTTTTTTAGATTGGCAGATATGTTGTACATAGCATCGAGAATTTTTTGTGTCCCCCAAAATTTAAATAGGCCAGACTAATTGTAAAATTTAAACTCTCCTCTTCTCTTCTGAGTTACAGTATTCATCTGAAAACATGGAAAAGTATAGAGCATTAAAGATAACTTTTTTTCTACACATAAAACATGTAAAATCATATAATAAATATGAGTTCTTCGGCGATTTATGTGAATAGCACAGTTTTCACATACGCTGTTATTTTCATTTATTAACAGTTTTCCGCATATTGTATTGACCATGCTTACTTTAAAAGTGAATTTATCTGCGAAGACAATAGAAAAAATCATGGGGTTTTCTGTTTTTAGGACCTCTTTATTAGAACTTTTCACATTGTTTCAACTGCGAAAAAATAGAATTATATGATTCAACATTTATTATGATATCTTAAGTTGCATTACTTATAAATTATCTTTTGTCAGTAATCTGCTTCAATTTGTTTAAAAATTGAGAGTATTCAAAATATGCTTTTGACTTTTGAGTATCGAATATGGTGCACGTGGAAAGCATAAGAACCATACACTGTATATATAGGTGACAAAGGAATGTTATTGCATTTATTAGGAGAACTGATGATGGAACAGCTGACGTTCTATATCTTAGTTGTAAGATGATCGATCCCGTCTAATGTAGTAAAACTTTGACATGTGAAACAGATGTTGCAGACTCTTTAGTGTCCACGAGGATATATTTACATTAGCTGTGTTTTTCTACATGTAGTAAGCCACAACTGTGAAATTGATTGAATACCATTTTCGTGTATACTAACGCGTAGAAATATACAGCGAGAAAGGTGCGCTAATGTGGTGTCACAAGGAGGCTACATAGACGTTATTAAAATTGTAACAATATAGTGCAGTGAGATATTCAAACACTGGGTATATTTTTGGTGTTTTTAGACATGTAAAATGTAAATATAAGCTAGCGCGCATCATGAAATAAGCCTACGTGACATAAATTATATAAAAAGACGTCAATGGTAACCTTACAAATAGCTTTGTGATCATAAATGTGCAAGAGAAGAATTCTAATTTTCAATCTTCAATATTACCTTACTTTCGAACAAATACATGTACATCCTTATGCTGCATATGGGGTTTATATCTCTCAGTTGATTAGAACATACTAAAACGTAGAAAAAATTCTAAAACGAGGCAAGTTATTGTGACAAACATTTTTTAAAGAAGAATATCAACATTCTACTTTAAAGTCATCCTTTTGCAAATTCTGTTGTCAATACAGCCTCGTCCGAAAGACAGGTCTCCACATCCTGCAGTGTGATTCGAATCCGCGACGTGAGGATTTCTTAATCGAACACCCCAATGACTACACCACACCATTCGGTCGACTCGCAAACTCGACATTCAGATATATTGATGCTCTGTCTACTTCCATTCAGTTGGCGATTTGCAGTGAACTTGAAATAATACTACAGAGTCTAACAAACCTGTTATATATTTGGTTGTTTTACTGACTATTATTAAAAAACGAATGACTGTGGGACGTGGAGACCGGTCCATTCGGATGAACCGTATAAACTGAAGCCCGTGTCACAGTAGGCATTGACAAGAAAAAAACATCTCCCACTGCTTAATCGACCGAGTGCCGAGTAATCTGTAAATTTTACACACTAATCTGCAAAAATTTACAACCCTTTAATCTGTCAACTTTTTCACTTAAATCTGTAAAATTTACAGTTTTAAGTGTAAATTATACACTTCAATCTGTAAACTTTACACTTTAATCTGTAAAATTTACACTAAATTAATCTTTATAAATTTTACACCTTAATCTGTAAAATTTACATTTAAATCTGAAAATAATACACACTTTAATCTTTAGAATTTACACTTAAATCTGCATAATTAACACTTTTATCTGTTTAATTTAGCCTTCCACCGAGTCCGAAATATCTGACGTTTTCCAGGCTTTTTTACGATTTTGATATTTTACATGCCAGGATGTAAAATATCAAAAATCGTAAAAAAAAAAAAAAAAAAAAAAAAAAAGCCAGGAAAACGTCAAATTTTTCGGACTACCTGCCACCGTGACCGGCGAAACCGGATGGGACTATAGGTTTGGGTTTGTCTGTCCGTCCGTCTAGCTGTCCGTCCGTCTGTCCCTCTACCAGTCTCTCCCACTTAGCTGATCTTTGGTATGTGAGTGTATCTTGGTGAGTTACAGATCATGTTAACTTTTCATTTTGTTCTGCTTCACTGATTTTTGATGGAATTATAGTATTTTTCATTTTTATAATTTGGTCTGAAATCGGGTTAATGCTGCACTAAATTATTGATTTGAAACAATTGATTTTTACCATGTTAAATGGGCTGTTCTGATCTAAGCAAGCAAGCATGTCTAATGGCATTCAAACACGTCTTCCTTTGTAAGACAGATCGACTTAATACAAAGATATTTCAATCATAAACTAGAAATTGCCGAAATGTCTACATTTTCGGGATACATTTTTATGCACAGGATATCATAAAATGGCATTCTAACGAGAAAAAGGATATCTCGGTAGGGGACATGTACATGTATTGCTTGTGCAATACTCTCAGCATGCTTGTTAATTTTGCAACTTCATACATATTAATAAGTACATACATGTAACTCGCTTTGAAGCCAACAAACCATAAATCCTGCATGATAAAATTTGATTTTAATTTCTTATTTCACAGTAAATCTGGATAATAAATACTTATCAGATATTATATGTATGGATAAACACGAAATACAAATAAAAGCAATCTACTACATGTAGTATGATCCCCAATTTTAACTGTTATATTTTACATCCGACTTGATCGTACATCCATAAACTTGCAATATCAAATACACCATTGCAAATGAGAAGAAAAAAATAGTTGAGATACACGTATATAATTTTTACTGTTTGTCGCCTTTTCCGAAAAAAATATTTTAAGTCATAAATCAGATTCCCGAGATTTTGTTACGGAACATTAACTAAGAGGTCCATGGGCAAATCGCCAATCCTTACTTTTCATTTTATACATATGATATTAAAGTTATAAGCATATGCATACACTTAGCAGCAGAGCATCTCATTTTACTGGTATATTTTTTTTTTTCAAATGTGACAGGTACATGTATAACACCATGAAATGAGCGTCTGTTTATTACAGATTTCTGATGAAATTAAGTGTAAAATTTACAGAGTAATGTGTAGAAACAAAATTTTATGAAAGTGTGAAATCTATACGGATTAATGTTAAATAAGGCTTCTGAGTGGTGATTTTATTAATCCATATAAACACCGCGGATGGAATTTAATTACAATAATTATGGTTATATCTAGATTAAATACAACCGTAATTGATATTGCATATCTGACCACATTCCATAGAGATTTGGACCAACAGCAACTATCACTTTACCAGACAGATCAATAACAAAGAGGGAAAATCAGGTAAAACCGGCTCCGAACCACTAGCTAGTCCATACACCGTATCTTTTTATCTCATTTACCATACCATTATATCCCTCCCAATATTTTATGGTTGTCCTTTTTACACCTGTGGTACCTTTATCCAAATGATGTGCCAAAAGGCACGGATCTTTACATACATGGCAGATTACCTTGAGGTTTTGAATAAAGTCAGCTGACCGTGAAATTTGAACTATTGACCTCCTGCTGTCTCCGGTCGGTGTCTTGTTTGTAAAGTTCTGTAGGAGGATTAAGGCACACGGTGTTTTGAAGGATATTTTAAATTCTACAGAAGCTTAGATCTAACACAAGCATTTGCATGAATTCCTTTAATTGATTAGCTTGTTTATATTTTTTATGAAAAAATGGAGTGTCGTTTTATTTTGGGACTAGTTTTTTGTGTCTTTTTAATATCCGTAGTGCAAGGTAAGTGAAAAATTATTTTTTTTTATCAGTTACATGCAACGTTAACATCAATTCCCATTCAGAAATGTAAATTCTTAAATTAGATAATATAGAATTTGTAAACTGTCAAGAACGATTTTGAAAGTAAAAAATGTGCACGTGTAAAGGTATTTTTTTTAGCGTTAATATATTGATTTTACCGACATTTTTTGTGTGACAATCGATGATATGTTTATATTGTTATATGTACTTATTTTATCATTTTAATGTTAACTTATCAAATTTTAAAATTTGAAGTAAATGAAAAATAATATTTCGCCAACACCATTCAAAAATGTACAGTATTGATTTGTTTATTTAAAACCTGATGTTAATGGAGAAATCTCCCTTGCCCTCGCCCCGTGATCTTTCCGCGTCCACTCCCCAACGGCCATTGACTTTCGTTTTGTTTTGTTTGTCAAAATAAGACTGGATAAAATCGAATCGTTGACCTGTAGGGGAATAGAAGCCCGGTCAAAGAATACCAAATTAGGCTATATGACATGCAAGAGTGAAGAAATAAGAACATGGGGGAGGGAGGTGAAAGGAAGATGTAGGGAATAAATGGGGGGGGGGGGTTATTATTACATATAAATAAGGAAATTCAGATTTTTAAGTTCATTTGTCCATGTATAGATGCAACAAATTTAGATTCCTTAGATTAATCGTCCCCGTCCGGTAATAATTTAATTGTATTTGGTTATTGATATTTTCTTTTGAGGGGGGGGGGGTTAGGATATTAAAGACATACACCTGAGAGTTTGTAATCTGAAGTTATAGTTGTTCAAAGCAGCATTGAACAAGCTGTAATATTACGTCGGCAATATTTAACCTGATTATATTTAATCCTTAAAAGCTTAATGTTTAAGAATATCAAACAAATTACACTAAGAGGACTTGTACTTGTCATTATGGGTATGGGTATGAATCTTGACAACGCAATGTTCTCAAGTGGTCGACGGTCGTTCAAAATTAAATTTAAACGAATAATGTAAGGTTAGTAATTTAGTGTACACGGATATAAGGATAGGAACCTACGATGTTGTAAAGTGAGAACTCCTCCCTAGTTGTTGGACTCTTGACCTGTTATTGGTCGTCTTGACCATCAAATTCCGCTTGTCAGTGTGCAACCATAAAGTGTACATGTAAATACTTGACGTGTTTACAATCTACTTATGTCGATATATAAAGGCTTGTTTTGACGCCATCAATTTTTGAGAATAATATGAGATTTTTTTTTGTCCCAATAGATCTGTCTTATTGATACTATATGTATGACCTCAAAGTAATATTGTTTATTTAAGGAATAACTGTCTTATTTTTCGATTTCATGATACATGTATGATCAATCGATTGCTTTGCGTTATAATTTGCATAAAGGCGTTTATGCATAACATTATCACGCAAGCCAATCAATTGAACATCTTCATGAAATCGAAAAATAAGACAGTTATTCCTTATGTTTACATGCTCTTGAATCCGCCAATCCACGTGCTACAAGCCCTGCTTCTGTCTAGCTATTTGTCCTGCCCTGCACGTGATTTTTTTTAAACCGCGCCTACTGATGAACCAGTACATTCATGTAGAAATAAAGTACATTAACTATTTATAATTATATCTCAAAGACATTGGAAATGTAAATATTTATGCTTCAACTCATTCAAGATCGATTGCTAGACGCACAGAGAATATCTTGTCTTAAATGTCCACAAAACCGAAGCGTTGTATTTCGCTGTACATGTACATGTGTATGATCATTTACCACCAACTTTTAACATCTCTGAAATGACCCTGATAGCCAACTTATTAGTTTATATAAAAAATGTTAATGAGTAGGTTCTGGTAAAAAGAAGATTTGAAAAAAAAATAATATCGAACAAATTATTGTTATATAGAAATTTAAAGCCCAATCCTTATTGAATTACTCAATAAAATATGTTTAAAGTAAAGCTTTTTTAATTAAAAAAAACATATCAAAGTTTCATTTAATTAATGCTCAGTTTACAGGTTCCGCAGATAATGCATGTAATGGTAGGAATATTGTTTGTAAAAGCAGAATAAGCGATATGCTAAATGGAAGCTAAGTGAATTAGGCTAATTAAAGACATACACCTTACTTTTAATTTTACCGAGAAAAATAACAAAATTACTATAAAGAATAAAAACAATTGTAATGATATCCTCTTAAAAAAAAACTATTAAATCTATGACTGCAGTACAAAAATGGGATCACATAGATCTATATTAGCCAATATATAGAATTTAAAACAAATTTGACGTGATGCATATTCTTGTATACATTGTACGAGATGTCTTTTGATTTTTCAGCGCTGAATCCGGATGGCACATGTAGCAGTGATAGCGATTGTCCGTTCTCCTTCTACCATTGCTGTTCCGGAACTCAATGGTGCTGTCCTTCCGGGTACATTTGTACCGGAACTGCAACCTGTATTAGTATCGGGTACGTAAATATTCATTATGGTGTAAATTAAACTTAAAAATAGATCAGAACATTCGTATTTTTTAAAAGATTTGTGTTATTACCCTGATCATTGATAAAGGATAGAAGGCATGATAAAAATGTACACCATATCTTGAAAATGTACATTTCATATTTATTTTGGCATAGATCTATACAACGAAACTGAGAGAAAGAGAGATTCTAAATATTTGGTTACAAAAAATGTCTTTGTTTTTTAATTATATACATGTACTTACCCTTTTTTCTCTTACCGTAAGGAATTAAAAATGTATCAAAACGTTTGTGCTTAGAGAGAAACAGTTTTCCCCCAAAACAAATGTTCTATTTAAGGGATAGAAATAGCCTCACTCGTTTACGAAAGTTTTAGGAAATTGTCATTGATCAGAAAAATCTAAAAACTGATAATGTACATGTATAATGTACCATATGCATTCATGCATTGTATCCTAAAATATATATAATTCACAACACAAAGTGTATTCTCAATCGCTAGATCTAGTGATTAAATTAGACTTCAAATGTTATAGTATTTCCTAATATTTTTAAAGCCTTTGCATGTTTCTTGATTTATAAACACATACAGGTAAGTCCAATACCAATCTTGAAGAACATGCCATTTTTCTTTCAGAGTAATCGTCGGTCCTATCGTCGGTCTCATCGCTATCATCGTCTGTGTCGTCGTTTGCTGCATTTGCTACAGTAAGTCATTTTTTATTGGTGTGATAAAATATATTAACAAGTACAGTCAGACCTTTTCATCTCAAACTCTACTTGATTTAAAACGAATTTCGAGATATCCGATGTTTCGAGATATCTAGGTTAAAAAAAAATTGTGGTTTGTACTGTCAATTGTCTGGCATAGTTATGAAGATTTCAATGATAGAGATAAATTTCAACTGTACATCAATCAATTAAGTCTAAAGAAATTTCTAGAGAAATCTATTTTTTCCATTCTCGATATCGTCGTCTTTTAAATTGATTATTCAAAATTTACCAGGAAAGAGACAACAAACTCCAGGTGTTGTTTACAACCCTCAAGCCGCTCAACCTGGCTACGGACAACCACAGGCTTACGGACAACAAACACAGGCGTACGGACAACCGCAGGCCTACGGACAACCACAACCGTATGGACAACCACAAGCCTACGGACAACCGCCGGCAAAAGCTTGAAGTGTTTGATGAGAGAGAGAGAGAGAGAGAGAGAGTACAGCCATACATATTTTACATTTATGCTTGTTCGAAAGATATAAATGTTTATGACATTGAAATTAAGCTTGCATATTGCCGAAGGATCATTTAGTTTGTTTATATTTGATACTCATAACTTCGTTCCTATTTTTAACATATGATTGATATAAATTCATGTATTCATATTTTTAGTTTTTAAGCATCAATATTTTGTAAACAATCAAGTAAGGGAAGAGGGGGGGGGATAAAATGTTGTGAATTAGATTGTAAATGTGCCTGATTTACTATTACTAGTATATAATTGAAAAAGGGGGGGATTAATGAATACAACAAAAAAAGGTAAATCACAACTTTAATAATCCTATATTATGTATATATTTGAAGAAAAGGGGGGATAACATGGACTAAACTTTTCTATATGTAATATAATTTTATAAGAAATTCTTGAGTTTTTGTTTTTACAAAACGCTCATTTATGACATGCAAAGAAATCCATTTTTTTAGAGAAATTTTACAAATAAAATTTGTTTCATAGTTTGTTGTCGTTTTATTTGACTACCTGAGTTGTTCCTCCTTTCCGCCAGATTCACATTTTACTTCTCAACTAAGAGAGCTTAGTCAAATTAGTTTTGATATTAAAAGGTAACAATAACGGGGGGGGGGGATAACCTCACTGATATTCTTGGTTTCCATCTTTTTTCGTAAGATTAGGATAACAGCAATAACATAGATTATGTATTTTCTGGGCATATGGCTTAAAAAATTATGAACGTTAAAAAACAAAATGTAAAGTATTAACATAGTGTGTTTCTATATAGATATTACTTGAAATGAAATTTAAAATTAGAATAACAAAACTTTAAAGTTTACTGGTTACATTTGATAAAATAGATTGCATGGAGTTCTATAAAAATTAATTATTGTGTCCGAAAAGAAACATTCATACCCAAAAGAGAATAGCAAATACTGTTTTAATCAGTAAGAAAAATGACAATCTAGTGTCTGGTGATGGTAACATAAATATAAAGAGTGTTTCTTATTTAGTAAATATACCAATATCTTGTAAAATTCTAAAGAGAGTAGGGCGTTTTGATTTAAATGTTTCAGAAATATAAGGGTAGTGTTTGAGTTTTAGTAATAAATGGTACAAAATTTAACCCTAACAACAAAATAGTATTTTCAAAAAAAAATTTTTTTTGGTAATGGGGGTTGTTTGTTTGGTTTGGTCAAACAAAATTTTACACCACCTCAGTTGCAGGAACTTGGAGAACAAAGCTTCAGAGGAATTTTGGTAGAAATTTGTATAATCAACAAATTATGAATATGTAGTTATTTATAAAAATCTTTTTTTCGGAGAAAATTTCTCTAATTTGTCATGATCTTGGCTATTTAAATGTAATAGAAATCATTTTAATGTTTCGTTTTGTATCTCTAACAAATCAGTGCTAGCTGACTTGAATCTGAATGCACCAAGATGTTCCTATACTTCCTGATGAATTTTGATAACAATGCTCCATGATACTTTCAGTACTTTGTCTCCTTGCGATAATTATCGTGGCTCATCGCTATCATCGTCTGTGTCGTCGTTTGCTGCATTTGCTACAGTAAGTCATTTTTTATTGGTTTGATTAAATATATCAACAAGTACAGTCAGACCTCAAACTCTACTTGATTAAAAACGAATTTCGAGATATCCGATGTTTCGAGATACATGTATCTAGGATAAAAAAAATAGTGGTTTGTACTGTTATAATCGTCTGGCATGGTACTGAAGATTTCAATGATCGAGATAAATTTCAACTGTACCTCAATCAATTAATTTTAATTCCCCGAAACCTACAAGGATGCTCCATATCGTCTTTTAAATTGATTATTCAAAATTTTGAAAGAGAAACTGAAAAGGTGTTGTTTACAAAAGCCGCTCAACCTGGCTACGGACAACCACAGGCTTACGGACAACAACCACAGGCCTACGGACAGCCACAACCGTAAAAAAAAAACATGCTAAGTCTTGAAAATTCAGCTGTGTGAGAGAGAGAGAGAATTAAAGAGAGAGTAAAATTACATTTATGCTTGTTCGAAAGATATAAATTTTTACACAATAAAATTAAGCTTGCATCGTTAATTGCCGAAAGTTCATTTGGTTTTTTGAAGAGATAAAATTTTTCACATTAAAAATTTAAATGTAATATTTTTGTTTCAAAATTAATAATTTAAACATAAAATTGAAAAAGAAAGAAATTTTGAATTAATTGTTAATTTACCTTCGGAAGCAAATTGAAAGTGGGGGGGGGGGGGGACCAAGCCAACAAAAAAGGTAAATCTCAATTTTCGATGCCTACATATTATGTATATATTTAAAAAATGGAATTACATAGCTTTACTGACTCTAAAGTGTCTTCTTCCCTCTTTTTCTAGCTATATATTACATGTACATGCAATAACATTCTCAACAAAACCTTTAACTTTTAGAAATAAAATCATTTTTTTAGTTTGTTGTCGAATATATTGGCACAGTTGTTTCTCCTTTAATCCAGGTTGAAAATTGGTTTTCAAATAAAAGTTCCTCCAAAAAATACTTTTAATTTCACTAAGAGTTCTTCTTGTGAGAGAGTTTTATGAAGCTAGAATTATCTGCCCTTAGAAGTACGTAACAAAGAAAGAAATGATTATAATTTACAGTTCATTACACTCTTTGTAATTATAAATTAAACCACTGTACATACATGTACATGCTTATTTTCGCCCTTTCTTGCAAACAATTTTGCCTCATTTTAGATTCGCCCAACCACACTTTTGTTAAAGAAATTATATTGCATTCTTTGAATTCGCCCCGTTTTAAATTCGCCAAATTGCAACAGAGGTTAGGGCAAAAATAAAACGAGGTCGAAAATTTCCCTGTATACAGTATTACTGAATCATATGAAAACCTAGAATGAGTAATTGAATTAATTTTATCATTCCCAATGATATTTCAATGCAAGTAAACGACAGTGATTGCTGTGAACTGTCTTTGAACATTTTTCCTGCCGAAATAAGGCAGGTACTGTGTTGAAAATGAACTTAACAGCCTCAGTATGCACATCTTTATATTGATGTATTAATTTTCTCATAGTCCAAATACACTTTTGTCAGTATTTAAAGATTACTTTAAGTCGTATTATTCCAGACTTCTAAATTGATTGATGGAACATTAATTAGAGCGTTAATCAAAGGCTCCAATCGGCGTATACAGAATTCTTGACACAAAGGGGTTGGGGGTTGGGTAGGAACCCAAAGCCACACAAAAAATGATATATTAAATGAAATTGAGTATATTTTGTAAACAAAGGGGGCATGGCCCCTGGGTCCCCCTCTAAATCCACCAGCCTCGGATTAAACCATATTAATCGTGCATACATCGATCACGTTAAAGGGCGGGTTTTTTTTCTGGGCGATTATAAAGAAATGTGTCGTAACTGGTTTTGAGTTATTAAAAATTTTAAGGTGTCAGGAAAGAATTTTAACCAAGCAGATACCTATCTTGTTTATTTTATAAACAGGTTTGGTAATTTAACAAATGCACACCCGGAATTTTAAAGAAAAAGTATGTCAACTTGATGTTTACGTAATGTTGATTTAGAAATTTAATGCACGTACGCACATCAATGCAGTGTTATGCTCTATTGCTTATTAGTTATTATATTTGCGTTCATTCATAAGAAACACGTATTAAAATAATTTATTCATTTGCAATAAGAATCAATTACAACTAAGATATTGTAATAATCATAAAAAATATTATTTTAAGAAAAACAATACGATCATATACCGGGTATACATGTACATGTATATCAATATACCTAATGCAGTTACAATGATGTTATCCAAATTTAATGCCTACTTAAAAAAATATTAAATCTAAACAATTTATAAACCACCTTTGCTATATATTTTAAATTTTTTTTTTGAAATTTAATTTTTTTTTTTAGAAATTCAGGTAATACACAAATATGTATCAATTACTCATTGTCAAATGTTTACTTATCTTTTGTGTATGTTTCTACATTACGAAAAATTACATGAACATTAAAAAATATATATATATTAAATTAAACAGAACGACATGAAATGTAATTTTCTAACCGTATTCTGAATCTTTTTTCTTTCTTAAAATATTCAAAAGGATTGAACTCCTCAAAACAAACATTGAATAAACATCCGGGTTCAAAATTATATTTCGATGATGTTTCTTTCTACGCATGTTAGATAACTGCACCTTTAAAATTCGTAATACCTTTCTGCAGGTTATTGCGAAATCAAGTCATCGGTCTTCAAAATACATTTCGCTTAATCAGTGGCTGTAATGAAACGTATAAAGGGCATCATTAATACAATAATTAATCTTTTTGCTACTTTAATTGATTATTTCCAATAAAACCTGTGTTGATAGTTCTAATATTTGGTTTTATTTACCTTTACATTTCAGTAAGAAGAAGCAGTTCTAATATTTGGTTTTATTCCTATTTTATTAAATCTTTTAAATTTACTTATATTTTAAATCTTAATTTACACGTTTCTTCAATTTCAAATTCTTTGATCTCCCGAACTTCGAGAAAAAAAAAATAAACCGAGAATTGATTTAAATATTTGAATTATTGTCATTACAAATATTTATTTAAGTTAGTTTGTAGTATTATAATATGTTAAATTGTTATTAATTAAGTAATTAAGGATCAGCTGATAATGCTTTGGAGACAACGGAATGTCATTCAGGTCCTATAATATACACGGTCGGATACATGCATTGACGTGTAAAAGATCGATTATTTAGTCCTAGGTGTTATAAATATTTGATAAATTTCAGTTTCCTAGGAATATACATTTATCTTATTGTTTTTCATAATGTTTTCGTTGGAAATATAAATGTTACAATACTTGAAGAAAAAATTGAAAATTTTCATTAAAACAGCTCTTAGTGACTTGTTATTGCCAAAGACCTTTTATTATGCACGTGTAATATAATTATGAAGGTCATTTTGTATATAAGAATGAAACATTTGTCATTTTTAATCATTGTGCAATTTCTTAACATGACACAATTCATTCGAGGCGACCTATTTTTATACATTTTTACTATACAATAATAGAGGGTCTCCAGTTATATTCTGCAAATTCTAATTATCAAATGGTTGACAAAATTAATAGGGATTAGTTCTTATTATTAAGGGATCCAGCATCCTCGGGTCAGTGTGTCTGTTTGTCTGCATATTCGTCGAAATGCTATCTAAAAATCTTTTTTTCAGTTCTTTTGTTGTGATTTCAGTATAGGAAAACATATATTATATAGGTAGTCCGAAATACATGTATCTGACGTTTGCCAAGCTTTTAACGATTTTGACATTTTACGTGCCAGGTTTTCCTGGCATGTGAAATATCCGAATCGTGAAAAAGCCTGGCAAACGTCCGATATTTCAAACTAAGTATACAGGTAGATTATAGTAAGAAAAAAATATTTGGTTATAATTTTAATGATTAAATGTGATAAACAATTTTAGCTGACACTTGTTACTCGGATAGCCAGTGTCCGTATTCAGGTTACTTCTGCTGTACTGGTACAAGATATTGCTGTCCGTGGGGTACTGTGTGTACAGGGACCATCAACTGTATAAGTATCGGGTAAGGTGACAAGCACTACATGTAAAAATAGGATATTTGGAAATAAGATATGCATGGATAAATTATTCATAACATCAGTTAAGGAATACAGTACTGTATATGTAGCAATAAAATTCACAAGCACCTGACAAATGGATGGTGTAACAGCCCCCCCCCCTTTCCAGCTTCTGAGAATTTTTATTAGGCACAAAAAATTATCAAAAATACATGATTTCCTCGTCTATTATTCTTATATTTCAATATCTAATATTAATTTCCGTTTTTGTTAAGATTTATAGAGATTGGCCTTATACGGTTAAATACTATACTAGTATTGTTGTAATATTGTTTATATCAGAAGCCGGGGTGGGGGTTACACCTATCCTTCGTCAGGTGCCTGTGGTAAAATGGTTGTTAACTGAGAAATGGTTATTCTTTACAATAAAAATAAATTTTCAGCTGTCATCTGATATAATTAAACTTAAGGCAACTCTGTCTCACAGAATATAATGTGCTGTACATTTTTAATTATTTTTTTTTCACATTTACTCAGGGGTGAGAGTTTAGTGTACATGTATTATTGTATATCTGTCCTTTCTTTTAATAGATATTAACACACAGGTAAATACATGTGTTTTATTATTTTTATCAGGACAATAGTTGGACCTGTCGTTGGAGCAGTGGTCCTTATCATTAGCTGTATCGTATGTTGTGTGTGTTACAGTAAGTATAATATATTCATTCATTTTCTACATCTGTAAATAGATAGTTTTCAGGAGACCCAAATGAACAAGAGTTATATCCCGTTGGCCGCCATATTGGGGGTCAACATGCTCATGTTCCTTCATTATTCAATCAACTTTAACTTCTTAAATAATGGCAATTGTGGGGTGGGAAGTTTTGTTTTTCTTAAAAATATACATTTTTAGAGCCTCCTTTATTTCATAATTTTTATTCCATAAAGACCCCCCCCCAATATTTCTGCAACACCCTTTATTAAGACCGCGGAACATTAACTGGCAAAATTGGAAATATACAGCTTACGTCATTCCTATCTGTTACAATCAAATATTCCGTGATAGACAATGAAATGGGCGGGTACAATTCGACGCGGACGCTTGGAAAACATCGGATTGAAATTGCAGATCGAAATTCATTTTCAATCCACCTCAGCTACGCTAGAAGGCACATTATTACTGATTGACCCAGAAGACAAATAATTTCAATTTTGGTACAGTTTGAATTTTTTTTTGACCAGTGTTTTAAATGAATAAATATTTAAGGGACAAATATTTCATTTCTGATTGGTAAATATATGTATATCTTTGTGTTGGTGGTGGTGGGGATATATGTATATCTTTGTGTTGGTGGTGGTGGTGGTGGGGGGGGGGGGGGTTGAACGATTTTTAAATAAAGTTGTCCAACAGTTTTCAGTGAGAATAAGTATAAAACTCATGCACTCTTATAATCCTAGAAATAAAATATATTGTCCTGTTAAGCCATGACCTGACTCGACAATTTTTTATCCCCCCCCCCTTCTAGAATCAAATATCTCCTGAAAAATAATCGTTGTCTTGTATGATCTTTTGCGTTCTTAAAATTATAAGCTAAAACTCATATTAATGTGAACTTCAAACAATATGTATTTGGGAGTTGAAATATAGTTGATTTTTAGATCAAACATTCACTCTTTGCTTTGAAAACAGTTCAGGTGGATTGAAAATGAATTTCAATCTGCAATTTCAATCCGATGTTTCCCACACGTTCGCGTCGAATTGTACCCACCCATTTCGTTGTCTATCACTGAATGTTTTGATTGTAACAGATAGAAATGACGTAAGCTGTATATTTCCAAGCCAGTTAATGTTCCGCGGTCTTATTTGGTAGGACAAAAAGGAAAAATTACCAGATTGGCCCCAAGATGGCGGCCAACGGGAAATAATCTTGTTTATTTGAGTCTACTGAAAACTATCTATAGGAACGTCTGAAATTTCAGCAGACTTAATATCCAGCTAGAGGTACTGTGAGCAATTAGCTCACTAAATGATAACCGCCCTGCTTCCCACCCCCGTCTGCCAAATGATTATAATGACAAAGTCCCTGTTTTTCTCTTGGAGACCCGAATTAAGTGTCAGATCAAAAAGTAAAATTGGAGTGCACCATGGCATTATGTAAAATAGAATGCTATGAAAGTATCATAAATTTTATTCAGTGGTATAGGAGGAGTTGCGGATAAGAGATGGATACCCTTCAATATTATAGAAAAAAATGACAGTGTCAATGTCTTGCTCTGGAAAACCTAGAATATTTGTCCGATCAAAAAAGTAAAGTAGGAGATGCACAATAACAACATATATTTATAAACAAAGATTCTGTGAAAATCTCATTAAATTTCATTAAGTGGTAAAAGAGGAGTTGCGGATAAGAGATACATGTAAGTACCCCCAAAGCGTGACTAACGGACGGACGGACATCCAGAGTACTATAAACCCTCCCGCTTTTCAAGTGGGGGTATTAAAATATACAACAAAACAACATATATTGTGAATCCTATAATTCATGTTTTTCAAGAACATTCACAATTAGAGGACACATGGTATTTCTTCGATTGTTCATTATACCCCCCGCTTGAAAAGTGGGAGGGTATAAAGTAATCGGTATTTCCGTCCGTCCGTCCGTCCGTCTGTTACACTTTGGGGTACCCATCTCTTATCCGCAACTCCTCTCATACCTCTGAAGGAAATTTAATAAAACTTTCACAGAATCTTCATTACAAATTGCCATTGTGCACCTCCTATTTTACTTTTTGGTCTGACATATATTTTGGATAAAACATGGACACTGCCATTATATTCATATGGGAGGCAGGGGTATCATTTAGTGAGCTCATTGCTCACAGTACCTCTATTTTTCAAAAGTGACTTGAAAAAAATATACTAGTAATCGTCAGTCTGAAAAGTTTAATATCTGTGGAAAAAAGAACCCTTTTTAACAATTCCTTTTATAAAACAGTACATGTATTGGCAGAAAATGCCATAAGAAAACAATGAACGAAAACAAAAAGTAAGGAAATATAGAATAAATCTTTAGCCTCTCCTTCATTAATTGGTACTAGTATATCTTATCTTACTTGTGCAGATCGCCGAAGGCGCCAGGTTCCACCTCCAGCAGTTGTTTACGGACAACAGCAACAACAAGGAGCTGTAATCGGACAACAAACATATGGACAACCTCAGGCTTACGGACAACAAGTATATAGCCAACCTCAGGCTTACGGACAACCTCCAAATTACGGCCAAGGTTACGGACAACCTCAGATAAGTGAAAAAGCTTATGATTCACCATTGTCAAAAGATACAACGGACAACAAAGTGAAGTACTAGACAGTAGAATTTAAAACAACATTCCCAATTATATTGAGTTAAGTTAAGTTAGAACAAATCATTAATTAATGTATTCTTTGCTTCCAATCAAACAACGTTTAACGATCCATGTTCTTTTAGAATAATTTTCAGATATAATTCATTATACATGTATTAGTATTTCATCATATTTTTTTACTCACGGTACCAAGCAACATCATGTCATCAATTGTGTGTAAAATCTTTGTATATCATGTCCATAATGTGCATTATCAAATCATATGATGCCTGTGTAGATTTATGTTTTAGCCCACCCAAGGTGTAATCTCAAGGTATCACACCGGTAATTGACCAATCAAAATGAACTTAATGTAGGTCCATATATATAAAATTGATTTTCTTTCCTTTTGAGACGTTTTTCTATTTTCTTTCATGCCATTTTTACAACTTTGGTACCTGTGCCTAGTAAATTTTATGTACTTTGTGAATAAATAAAGGTTTTTGACAGGAACTATTTTTTTCATGGCATAGGAGGCTACTTCCTGTAGTGCACTCGAGGTGTTTATAAACACAGTGAAAACACGTGGATTTGAGGGTAGCCGTGTTTGCAGATGGAAAAAGTCCGAAAATGCCGTGTGGGTACCCTGTTTTTTGGTGTCAGCTAATGTGACAGGTAATGTTTAACACCTCCTGCTAAATATTTTTTCATGTAAACAAATACCCGATTTTTAACGATTTTTTATTCTATATAGAATTATATAGTGAAAACAATTACCGGTGTGATACCTCAAGTGAGCTTTTCTGATCATCTTGGCGTCCGTCCGCCTGTTTAGCCACATCTGTCCAACCGTCAATAAATTTTTCACATTTTCAACTTCTACTCAAGAACTTTTGTGCCAAATCTTACTAAATTGGCACTGATTCTGATGCAGAAAATATGAAACTTATGTGGAAACATCCTGGGATAGTGTTAAAGTTAAATTCTTGAAATTATGGCCACTGGGGGTTGGATGAGGCCACAAAAGGGAGTCAATGTTTAACGTTAAAATATGTAGGAAAAATCTTTAAAAATAATCTTCTCAAGAACCATTAGGTTTGGAAAAATGACACTTATGTGGAAGCATACTGGGCTGGTGTAGATTAGAAAGTTTTGAAATCATGGTCCGGTGGGTAGGGCGGTGTCACAAGAGGGAAAACCTGGTTAAGAATGGCAGGTCCAAAGTTACTGAGGTGAGCGTTGTGGCCTATGGGCCTCTTGTTTAAAGCTATATCACTCCATGACTACCTTCATGAATATATACATTTTTTTTATTTCACGCATACAGTATGATATATTATACCTTTCATCCGTATCCGATGATTTTTTTCACAAAAATGATTGAATTTTGAATGAATATATAAAATGTTTACACCACTTATTTCTGGTCAAAACATTGTCTTTTACATTATTTTTGATCATCAGTCGCATAATACATGTAAATGTATGTATCAATATAAAATACTGTAAATGATAAATATATTTTTAAATAAAATGTCATTTATCCATTTGTTGTTGAGTTTATTAAATTTTTAAACAATTAATATTTTAAAACTTTTTTAATTTCCATTATGACGTGAAACTTTAAATCATAATTTATGTGGATGAAAAAGTTGATAACAATTTCACGCCAATGTTCTTAATTCCCCTCCCCTTAGAAAAATTCACTTAACAGTGCTGCGAATGACCTTTTCTATCTCAACATATAAGTACAGCAAGACAAAATGATTCCAAAAAAGGATCTTTACAAGATATTGGAGAGAAACATGTTTTACAAACCATATAATGTTATCTGTGTGATGTTTTGTTTATTACAAAGTTGAGGGATCGAGGACCTGAAAGTATGAAAGGTTAGTAATTTAAATTTATATCCGGCGAGGCTATGAATATACCGGTACAACAACACACTACTAGGTATCAACATAACTGTACACTTAGTATTCTTTACAGATGTAATAATCACTATGTCTAGTAACTTTCTTTAATTCTCACGTGGGAGAAACAACGGATCTCTATATTTTAAATTGACATATGTAAGAATACAAACTGGAAAGCAGAACAAAAAAGAACCTCTAAAGCACCACATGTTGGATCAGGTTCCAGAGAGGAATAACCATCCCCTGTCGACCAGTCACACCGCTGTATGCTCCTTGTTAGTTTGGGGCAAATGAAAAAAAGCATTAGAATTCAGTGTGCAATAATAGAAAAATCGACCTGCTACAAGCTCAAACAAATATAGTAGAACATTTCAGCCAAGCAGAATGATTAAACAGTGATGTGGTTCCAAAAAATAAGACTAGTGTCATACAACCTCACAGTCGTTGCACAAAATCATAATTAAAGGAGAGGGGGGTCCACATCCACTACATTGTTATAAGTTTAAAGAGTTATCAAACAAGTTTATAAATTGTACACTTTGTTCCTTCCAAAATCAGGAATTCGTCATAACTCAGATTAAATGACATAAATAATACTTCTGGATACTTGGGAAGCAAGCATTGACTGTTAATTCCATTTTGGAAAATGACGTTAACCTGACCAGTTTGTAAATGATTCTTTATCGTTTGTCTGCAATAATTATTATACTTTTCACAAAGGTATTTCAAAGAATAAGGTGCATTACACATAAAATAGACGACATCTTCAAATAAAACATTTAGCGTTGTGTCAGGAAATTCACTTGCAGCATCACAATTTCTGCATCGGACTCTAAGACAGTTGCAATTTGCTATCGGAGGCAAGGAACACATGACAAAAATATTATTCTTGCAATCAAAATTCAAAAACGTAGGGTTTTTCATATTGTTATCTTTATACTGAAAAAGTTTATCCCCAGTTATTGAATAACAGTGCACCTCATTACCACTTACAAAAGCAAACCGTTCGTGTGTTTTTGACAATGTTATTGTTGAATTGCTGTCCAGTCTGTTGATAGAGCTAATAATTTACAAAGTGGGAGAAACGGAAAGATCATAATTCTGTTTTGAGATGCGATGGTTATTCTGTTCTGTTCTTAGTCAACACTGAAAATATATATCAAAGGCTTGCTTAAGGTCGACTTCACCAACACAAATAAGTGTTTTAGTATCACAGGTTTTCTTTAATTCAAATTTCTGAATAGTAGAAAGGCATCCAATGTATAAAATATGTCTTGCTGACCCTACCCAAAGACAAGATTTTCTTTTGAATTGCATAGAACTGATACATGAATATAATGAACCGTCAACATTATGAAATAAGACAGTGTTCCGTGAAGAAACAAAGGCCAAAGTTTCATTATCTACAAACACGCCCTGCTCTGCACAATAAGTTAGCCGAAACCCACATTTTTTCTCTGTACTCATTGATCCAGCATTTAACATGTTTTCAAAAATCTTCGATGTCTGTGTTTTTTCTATATTTTCAAAAACTTGAAATGAAGATATATGCAATGCCAGATTCCAATGACTTCCTGTCGGTTTAGGCATGATTCTGACATCATCAAAGCTATCATGCTCGCAAAATTGTTTCAATATCTTAGTGTGATCGTATCTATAATCATTCTTTATCGTCAGGAATTTTGGTCTTGAGTTGATTTAACTTGATCTTCGATATCTCTTATAATTTTCATGGAAGAGAGAAATATTTTTGTCGGAGTACCTTTTTCTTTAACTGCAGAAAGAAGTGCATCTCCATTATTGACTATCAGGACACACTGCTTCAACTCCTCTTCTATATCTTCATGCTTTTTCATGAAAGTTTTTCGAAATTGTTGCTCCAGTTCGTCGAGTCTAGTTTTAGTTTTTGCAACTTTTTCGGAAACATTTTTAGGGTACCTTCCTTTTGAGCACTAATAAGGAACATAATTGCTTTTTCTTTGTGATTTAAAACTTCCTTTGTTATCTTTGATATTGCAGAAACAACTTCTAAGTTCGACTCCACGACTTCGATCTTTATGTATTTTTTCAGCAACATCATACACAGTTTTTCTATGTGTTCACATTGCCTGTGCTGTGTTGCAACACACAAACAGCAACAAAGCTTTTCATGATCCAAGCAACAAACCTCAAAACAACACATTTACCTTCATGCAAATGACAAGGTTCATCTAATTCCGGAAAATTAATTATAGGGAGATTCTTCTCAAGAAGTTACCCTATCGAGGCGTCATAAATTTACATAACATCCTGAGTAAAAAAGCTTTCAGATAACACATCTGTATCATAACATGTACAAATTGTCTGTTCTTTTGGGCCTTTTATTGGGTAATCGGCAACATTCAACCAATAATCCAGACATATAGTTTTGGCATTTCATCATGGTTCATATCCACAGGCACTAGTTTCGGAAATGAAAAATATGAAAGCCGTACCCCTAACCCTTCCAAAGTTATTGTCAAGGTTTGATTTTTTTATGCTAAATTCAACTCCAAGTTCAGGGTCAAAGTTTTTGGTATCCAATGAAAGGTCTTTTCACAAGGATCACATATGTGAAATATGAAAGCCCTAGTCCTTACCATTTAAAAGTAATGGCCACGGTTGAAATATTTTATATAAGTACGGAAATCTCCAAGGTCAAGGTCAAAAAGTCAAAGTTGTTGGTATCAAATGAAAGATCTTGACACAAAAATACATATTATGTTAAATACTAAAGTACTAGTATCTACCGTTCAAAAGTTGTGGCCAAAGTTAAAGATTTTCAAAAAGTAAGTCTTTACATGTACCATTCAAAAGTTATGACAAAGGTTAAAATTTTATCATAAGTATGAAAATCTCCAAGGTCAAGGTCAAAAACCCAATGTTCTTGGTATCCATTGAAAAGGTCTTGCCACAAATAATACATATGTGAAATATAAAAGTCCAAGTATTTATCATTCAAAAGTTATGGCCAAAGTAAAAGTTTAGAATTTTTGTGTAAAAGTGGGTCAAACTCCAAGGTCAAGGTCAAAGAACTGCGAACGATAGTATTGTTCTCCCGCCTACCTCCAAGTCAACTTTCAAAAGTAAACATATTCGATGAATTTTTAATATTTTTTACACATAATTATATGGATTTTCAAAAAACATTACTTATTTGAGAAAACAAAGAGAGATAACTTTAAAAATTTGGTAGAACTTGTATTTTTCACCATAGAAATCAGCGGAAAACCGAAAATATTTTTAAAACATCTTCCCCCCCCCCCCCCCGTGTCACAAAAATTCCTTTTAACAGGTTATATGGAATGTTATTTCACAAATTCATACCAAAGATCTTTGTGTGACACGGGGGGGGGGCATATGTTTATTGACAAAAAACGATAAAAATGCTTATTTTTCACCAATTTCAAAGCGATTTACAACTGAAACATTATATTTTATTGATATATTTATGTTTTATTTATTTGCCTAAAACATAAGAAAAGATATAAGAAACATTAAATCATATCCAAGACTATTTCAAAATATGGTGATGCTTGAAACTCCGATTTCAATGGAAAATATCGTCTACCCCCCTTTTTCAAGAGCTGGAATTATGGATAATTTACTGTTAAGAGCTGGTATTAAGACAGTTCATCAATTACCAATGAACTGTTCTTTGTATTAAACAAAGATTTTTTGGCCAAATTGCTATATATATTGAATTAAATGCTTCCAAAATGTAGGCGGTAATCGAGAGTTAGCGTGCGTATTTCTTTGGTGATACCCAAAGAAATGTCTTGTCATAAGTAATACACATGTGAAATATGAAAGTCATAACTCTACTTAATCAAAAGTTATAGGCAAGGTTAAAAGTTTTTGCGACGCACGGACAGACTGACTGACGGACTGATCGACTGACAGACTGACGGACAGACGAATGAGATTTAATGTCCCCTCGCTTTCGCGAAAGCGATGAAGAAAATTGCTTTAGTGATGAAATATCATCACATGCAGCACCGCAAAAATTCTTTTGTACGAAAGCCTATTAGGATCAATCTAGAGAGAAAAAAAATTAAAAGGCGTTAAACGCCATTCGAAAAGGCGTAATAACGCGAAAAAGGGCGTAATAACGCCTTTCTAAAAGGCGTTATTACGCCTTTCCATTCCAAAAGGAATTATTACGCCTTTCTAAAAGGCGTTACAACGCCTTTCTAAAAGGCGTTATCACGCCTTTCCATTCTAAAAGACGTTATTACGCCTTTCCAAAAGGGGTGATTATGCCTTTTTAAAAGGCGTTAATACGCCTTTCTAAAAAGGCGTTCTTACGCCTTTCCATAAGGCGTCTTTACGCCTTGATAAAAGGCGTTATTACGCCTTTATAAAAGGTGTTATCACGCCTTTTCAAAAGGCGTTATTATGTCTTATTTTCAATATATGACTGAACATATTTAGCCTAAGCGGGTGGTGTTGGGGGGGGGGGTTGCAGAAATCTTACCTTTGGGACATGAATTTCACAATTTGATATAGGACTAATTTCTCAAAAAATAATTTAAACAGATAGCAAATAGTCTGCCTGCTTTTTTCCAAGAAGAGAGAAAAATATCTTCAAATGACATGAATTTTAATACATGGCAAGCAAAGCTCCAAGATACATCTGCCTACTAGTATATCGTATCTTCACAAGTAGAGTGTTGTCTTCTCTTAATACGAATGCAAAAGTTGTCAGTAAGATGTGCAGGAATATAGAGAATTGCTTAAATAAAGATTATTTAAATTATATTTTTCATATATTTATTAACATAAAAATAACGCTTTTCCATTTTCCTTTTCAAGTAGGCCAGTAGTACGAGTGCAGATGGGGTAACCCAACCCCCCCCCCCCCCTCCACACATACACACTTTTTGGGGAAAAGTCTTGTACAGTTTAAATATTATAATTAACTGTTGGTTTCTTGGTTCCTGAATATTTTGTTGCAGTGTGTAAAACTGTGGCAAATTATTGCATTTAAAAAAAGTTTTACCGAGAAGTCACCCAGGAGTTTGGCCAGTAGAGTGGGGGTGGTGGTGGTTGGGGGGGGGGGGGGGGGGAGGGAGGCTTTACAAGCACATGTCTGTTAGATGCAAAATACTGTAAATGTATTACATTTGGCTGTGTATTCTTTTTAGCGCTTTTGGCGGAAAGAAACTTCCGCTAATTTAAGTACAACGCTAAATGTCTTTAACATATATACATAATAGAGAACATTAGAAACTGCGCTAATTCAAATCTACGCTAACGTTTTCAAAAGTAAATTTCCGCCAAATATCGTACACGCTAAATATAATACATTTACAGTAATAGTTACTAAAAAAGCGTAATAACCCTTTTGGAAAGGCATAACAACGCCTTTTAGAAATGCGTAATAACGCCTTTTAGAAAGGCGTTGTAATACCTTTTGGAAAGGCGTAATTACGCCTTTTGGAAAGGCGTAAGAACGCCTTTTTGAATGGAAAAGCGTAATAACGCCTTTTGGAAAGGCATAATAACGCATTTTAGAAAGGCGTAATAACGCCTTTTGGAAAGGCGTAAGAACGCCTTTTTGAATGGAAAGGCGTAATAACGCCTTTTAGAAAGGCGTAAGAACGCAATTTTTCGCGTTATTACGCCTTTTCAAAAGGCGTTATAAGGCCTTTTAATTTTTTTTTCTCTTTAGAGTGATCCTAATAGGCTTTCCTAGTTTTGCTATTTCGTACACCATAACATGAATTAAGTATTTACTGTATTTTTTAAAGTACAGAGAGAGAGAGAGAGAGAGAGAGAGAGAGAGAGAGAGAGAGAGAGAGAGAGAGAGTTGATATAAAAAAATACGACGCTAATCTTTTAAAAAAATTAAAAGAAGTAGTTTTTCTTTAAAATGATTTTTCCGTTTTCATGTACAAGTAGGCTTCCTTTATTTAAGTGTTAATTTTCCACGCAGAAACTTTCAAAGTTTGGAGGGGGATCGGGATATAGGGAGGGAGTACATGTACATCTCCAAGATCCTCCCCAGCACCCCTCTTTCCAAATAAAAATCAAAGTACTCAGAAGTACAGAGAGCCGGACTCACATTTACAGAGTAAAATGAATTTCTTACATGAATCATACGTTTATATTGTATTAACAGATAAATAACAAGAATATCAGATTAAAAATTCTGATGAAAAAATTATTTGAAAACTAGCAATATAAATTATAAGACACTGACAGTGAGTTTTCGATCCAAATACCACGGTCTGATTTTGTCAAAATCAAAATTAATATGGCTGAATGTAAACAAACAGGCCAGTCTGGTTCCCTCTCCTGTTTTTCCTCGGTAGTGTAGAGAACTACGAGAACACTGATTATCAGGAATCCCTACGCTAATAAACTATGTTCTTTGACTTAAGACTGAAGTTTTCAAAGTTATTAGTACTAATGTTTATTTATTTAGATAAAACTTCATTTTATTTATGTTGCTTTATTTAGCGTTTGTATTATCTCAGAAGCGGTTGAGAGTAAGAACTATATTTTTACACGTAACTTTAAAATGGCGACTATGGGGTTGACATCCTGTCTTGAACAGGATGACATAAGCCAGCAATTGCTCTTTGAGCAATAAGCCCGGCTAAAAATGGCTTAATCCTTCAGAAGTTGTCTGTATATTTTGTATTATATCCCAGAAGGCATTATATAATTCGCTATGTACATGTTTTCAATCCATCGATGAAATGCCCCACCTACTCCGAATATTAATGAGACACATCAAAAACCCAACTCTGACAAGCGCAACATTCCGGAATTAACATCCACTCGAAGGCTTTTTAAATTACCTTTTAAAAAACTAAAGCGCAGTTTTCAATTTTAATTAGATGGAGTTAGAGGGGTCCGATAAAGGGACCATGGCATTATGATTAAGGGGGGACCTATGTCCGTAAAGTCTTTGTGTGAATTTTTCAAAACTTTGAGATTTCTTTTCTGACCACTTGCTTTAAATTTTAAGGCATTAAAAATAATACCTTTATATACTAATTTTTACACAGGAGCACGTGCAAAAACAGTGTGAAATGCTAAAATTACATTATTTACAGACATTATTTTTGTACAGAATAATGCGCTTAAAAAGAACCAAAAAATGTCAAATCACATGAATTATGTTTTTATTTTAGTAAGGAACAAAAGTATACCTTTATGATAAAGTAAACGAGAAATATGGGGTTTTCTTTAATTTTCATACTCTTTTGTCATGAATATTGACCTTTCTGCACTAAGACAAAGGTAAGTAAGCACTGACGAATATCTAGATTTGAATATTAAATTATTTTGCGGAAAACAAGTATTCTACTTTGATTAGTAATAACTTACACTGGTACAGTCTTTTCTTCTTGGTTCCGATCGTTCTGCACATGCCCCCTTTTCCCCGTCAACAAACAATACTTATGGTGCAATTAAATCTATTGATCAATATTAAAGCAATATAGCACGAGTGCATTTTTATTAAATCTTGTTTTAATTTTTATCAAGAAAAACAATTAATGTAATGCTGAAATTATTAGTTAACCTTTTTTTTCCTGATTTAAGCCGCTTTCTTAGCTAAATTTTATCTTTTCTTTTTGCACTTACATCATCATGTTATTGACGTATCCTTTCACAACTGATATTACTATGAACTATCAACCAATGGAAGAGAATTCTAGTATTACAAAACTCTATAAATTAACGAATGTCTATGGCAATTATTAATAATGAATAAATTTTCTTTTTGAAACATGTGTATGTTATTGACTATAAACAATGTTAGGCCTAAATCACAGAACTTAGCGAAAGTCAGCAGATATAAAAGAAAAGTCGCTATTGTGACGTCAAATAACGCTGTTATGACGTAGAACGACATAGGTCCCCCCCCCCCCTCAAGCCATAAATTTACGCCATTCAACTGTCATTTTTGAAGCAAATCAGTGTGCACATATAAAATACATGGTTACTGTCTTGAAATAGAGGCGATATTTGGGCGAGGGTAAGAAAACGTGATAGAGGGCGAGGCTTTCCGAGCCCTCTCAAGTTTTCGACCCAAGCCCAAATATCGCTTGTATTTCAAGACAGTTATCATGTATTTTGTTTATCCTGCAACACATTTACCTTTGAACGTCCAAAACTAGCCATTTTCGACAGATTTAGGCACGTCTCTGCAGTTGAAATTATGACGCCATGGCGTAAATATTGCAATATACGTGACGTCACAATGCTTTTAGAACGTCGGAATACATGCACGAGGCTTTATTAGAGCAGTGACCGGATAAAGCTTTGGTTTATTAGGTTACCTTTATTAGGTCAATGCAAGGGGTAGTTGCAGGATAAAATATTTTTTGACGTCAAGAGCGGTACATGTTTTATGACGTAACAATGGAGATATTCATGCTTATTCGTGGTACATACGTTATGTAGTTCATGAAAAAATATGCTGCATTTTATTTTGTAAGGAATCATAGGGGAAATTTATTGGAAATGTAAATATTCATCGTTATCTACTGCTCCGTGACGTTCAACAACGTCATCATTTTTGTCGCTTTGAATGAGGACAACCTTTCTCCTCAAATTGATTTCTTTTCAACGAAGCAACAATATTTTTCCATAATTTGGAATATGAATGAATGTAACAGTTCTAAATTTAAAATTCCTGGATTTTTCTTTCTTTTTTTTTCTTTTTTCATATCCCACTGTTTACTAAAAAGATACTTTTTTAGTATACAGTGGAATATGTCATTTTTAAAACGTGCATTTTTTATGGCATAAAACCGAATTTCTGTGACATTGTTCTGTACCTAAAGCAGAAAACTTTACAAAAAACTAAAATTAATACTGTGCGCTGGGAAAAATGTTACGAGTATAGTTCGAATTGAATCGCAAATACATTTTAGACAAATTACGCATTATCCTTAACCCAAGCGCATATGATGCAAATTTATGCTGACGTCAGAAAATTTCCTTTCTACAGGTTATTGCGAAATCATGCCATCAATTTTCAAAAAACATTTCGCCAGTAAGAATGAGTACTACCAAATCTGTGCTGATAATTCTAATATTTGATTTTATCTACCTTTGTTCAGGAACAGATGGTAAGGTTTCTTAAAGTAATGTTTTAAAATCTAATTTACATAATATCCTCCACTTCAATTCACATTCTTTCATTTACTGAATCTTGAAAAAAAATAAACTTGCAATTGATATAAACATTCTATTTATTGTGAATACAAACATTTTCTTTTATTGTCCCCTGCATTTTTGAAACCGAAGGTACATTAATTCTCATTCGTCTGTCAGTCTGTAGTTCTGGCAATCTGTCCGTCCGACACAAAAACCTATTCCTTGGTCATATCTTTTGAATGGGAAAAGATAGGGATTTCATATTATACATGTCTATTACCTGTGACCAAAACTTTCTAAATACAATATGACTTTTACCCCGTGACCTTGACCTTGAAGTTTGACCTATTTTAAAAATATAAACATTATTTTGAATGGGCCATACATTTCACCTTGGTCATAACTTTTGAATGAGAAGGGAAAGGGCTTTCATATTCGATCTGTGTATTGCTTGTAATAAGACCTTTCTCGACACACTGCTATTTTTGATCTTGTGACCTTGACCCTAAAGTTAGACCTACCTTTCAAAAATGTTAATTTTTTTCCTTATAACTTTTGATTGAGAAGAGATAAGGTTTTTTTTTTATTAAATATAATATTTTACCTGTGACAAGATCTTTCTTAATACACTATGATGTTTGGCCTCATTACCTTGAACTTGAAGTTTGACTTACTATTAAAAAAATTTAATCTTTGTCATAACTTTCGAATGAGATTAGATAGGGCATTCGTTTTAAACCTGTGTATTGCCTTTGACAAGACGGTTCTAAATACACTATGATTTTTACCATGTGATCTTGAAGTTTGACCTACTTTTAAAATATAAACATTTCTTTAAATTGACCATACTATTTGTAAAGAAAAGACTGAGGTAGGACTTTGAGATTTAAAATGTATTTTTTCTGTGACAAAACCTTTCTAAATACACTGTCATTTCTTATCCTGTGATCTTGACGTTTGATCTAATTTTAAAAAATACACATTACTTAGAATAGGCCATAACTTTTGAATGAGGAAAGGTAAGGTTTTCCTATAAAACATGTATATTACCTGTGACAAGATATTTCTAAATACACTATCATGAATTTTGAGCTCTTGACCTTGACCCTGAAGTTTGATTTTCTTTTCAAAATCTTTTGAATTAAAATAGATAAGGCTTTCGTATTAAACCTATGTATTACAAGCAAGACCTTTCTAAATACACTATGAATTTTGACCCCGTGACTTTGAAGTTTGACCTACTTAAAAAAAATCATTACTTTAAATTTACGATAACATTTGAAAGAGAAGATGTAGAGCTTTCAGATTTAAGTTGTGTTTTATCTGTGACAAATATTCTATCGGCTTTCGAATTAAATTAATGTATTGCTTGTGACAAGAAATTTCTTATGACACGATTATTTTTGATAGTGTGTTCTTGGCCTTGAAGTTTGACATTCTATACAATTTTTTTCATTTTTTTCCTGATGACTTTTGATTAAGAAGAGATAGGGCTTTCATGTTTGACATGTGCATTACATGTGACAAATATTTGCCTGCTATGATATCTGACCAAAAAAAGATCTTTACCTGAATGACAGAGCGTTCATATCTAACACAATATGCCATAAAAATGACATATCACCCACAAAGACACCAAAATCGGGGAACCGCAATTCTTTGAATTAGTTCACAGGTAATATTATAGTATGTTAAATTGTTCTTAATTAAGTAAGGGTCAGCTGATAATGATTTCGAGACAATGGAATTTCATTCAGGTCTGATAATATACAAGGATACCACAGGCACTTGTTTCGGAAAAAAATTGATTCCATTGTATACTGAAAGGAAAAAGAAACGCATAGTAACTTTTGAAGTAAATTAAAATTATTATTTCGAATGTTTTCTAGAATTGTTATCAAACATTTTAATTCATCATTAATCAACAAGTTACCAAAGCCCTGAGTGACTTTAATTGATAATTCATGTGATTGAAACTTATGTGTCGATACCTCTCAAAAATTGAAATAAACATTCTCATCACCTCCCTTGCGCATCGGTAACAGCCTTGATTCTCCTGTACATCGAGTTCAACAGAGCATTTATCTTTCTCATAGGATTATTATTCAACCCTTCCAGTGGTAGTCTTACATGTAATGGTTGAGAGTAGCTGTAACATTCTAATGCCAACAAATTCTCCAATTCAATGAATCTCACGAATTTTCGATTTAGGATAGAAATAACAGAATCCCAACAGTTTGGTGCACGTGAATGGATGTCAAAAAAGTCTCGTCAAACACTGGCTACATTTCCCAGTGTGAACATGCAAAAATATTACGTATACGATGCTTACGTACGCGTGTGAGAGTAAAATCGACGTAAAGCTGCCAAGGTGGCGAAGCAACTTAAAGCAGAGAGTTTCTGTCAGTATTAGGGTAAAAATTACGCGTATGATTGTCTGCTGTATAAATATCGGTTTAACTGATAATGCCTTGACGATAACCGAGGTGGCATGATGAAAAGCCCTATCTTGATATGATGTTGATCATCATCATGGCTGGTATGAAACTATTAAGTTACTCTCTGACAACCAAAAACTTTTTGGTTAAAAAGTTAAAAACAAACTGCACAACAACATGTGTTTGCCTTTTTATTCATTTTTATATACAATTCAATTACTATACCCAATGTAACTTCCATCCGCCATACCATGATCGCAAGAAATTTATACTGACTACAAATATATGCAATAACGATGTCTTTAACTCTAACACATCGTTTTGCACTATAAATTGCGATCACAAAATTGACTTATCAATATTCACGGATTTTTTTTTTTTTTTATTTTGGCTTTTTTTTTTAAAAATCACTTCCCCACGTGACGCCATACATTCCATGGTTGAGTAGTTTTGACCAGCAATTTTATTGCTTAGTAACGACAATACACGTCTAACCAATTTTTATAATTTTCGGCCACTTAGTCAACATATTTTCGCATATTTTGTTCTCATGCGTTTCTTTTTCCTTTCAGTATATAATAATAACAACACAAGGTATCTAATTCCGAATTACACTCAGTACATGTACCTCCTTCCTCGCAAACGGACTCATTTACATTTTCAGAGGAAATGCACGTCTGGCAATTTTTTTTATTATAATTTTCCTTCTACGATAATTTATCTATAGAGCAATACACTATATGTATGGCACGCCAAATTCACAAAACTTAGCTAATCATAGTTTCACATTTATCGACTGTAGTCTATAGTTTACGGTCCGTAAACTGCAGTTAACGATGATAATCTATATTTCATATCTGTAAACAATTATAGTTTATGCGATAATCTATAATTTACAAAAGTTATCTTTAAAAAACACTTAAAACAACCATTTGCGACTGCAAAATATCGTTTATGATATATACAGTTTTTCGATTTTTGAAACTAGAATTAACCAACTCTTAAGTATAGTTCACGAATGTAAATGATAGTTTACAGAGGTGATTCTGTGTTTATCAACAAAATCTATTGTTAACGTTTAATGAGAGACAGATAAACTTAGATAAGCATTCGTAAACCATAGTTTACAATAGTTTGTATAGTTTTACAGATGAAAACTATAGTTAACGAATCGTAAACTATAGTTTACAGTTGATAAACTACGTTTATCAACTGTAAAACTATATTTAGCTCATTTTTATGAAATTAACTTGCCATAAATTATATATGGCATGCATGTCTTTCTTTTCTTTTATCTCCGTAAATAGCGTCGAAAATAGTACCTGGTAATAAATAGCTTGCCAGTGCATTTCCTATGAAAGTGTAAATGAGTGCGTTTGTGAGAAGGGGGTACTGAGTGTAATTCGGAGTAATATACTCTTGTGTTATTATTATATAGTACTATGGGTTTAAATTTTTCCCGAAACAAGTGCCAGTGACGGATACAAAAAAATGTTATTATCAGTGAGAGGGATCGATCGTTCAGTCCAAATATAATTGATATATTACCAGTTTCCTAGGAATATAAATTATCGTTTTGTTCAAATATATTATCTTTGGAAATTAAAAATCTATTATTATTGAAGAAAAACAGGTAGCTTTTATTTAAAAAGTTCTTAGTAAAATATTATTGTAACGGACCTACCATTATGTGCAATATAATTAGGTGATTTCGTAAAAATGAAAGATTTGTAATTTTTGATTATTTTGCAATTGCTTAACATGACACTATTCATTAGAAACCTCAAAAGCATACTTTTTTACTTTGTATATAATCCATTGAGTTTGTTATATAAAAAAAATAGTTATGGAGGTACAGGAACTGACTAAAATTCTAATTATCAAATGGTTGATAAGAGGAGATTACTAGTAGCATGCAGGAATAAGGTATAGGGCGTCCTTGCATCAATGTGTCTGTCTGCATATTCGTTAAAAGGGTTACGTAACGATTCGATCTGATTTCAGTATATTTCCATTTCAATTTGTTTTCTCTGTGATAACATTTTGAAAGTACCAGGTAAGCTGATATGATTTCATGATCAATATTCTGGCTTTGCCCGTTATAAATTATATATGTAAATAATATGTAAAGTATATATGTAAATATATTGCAAAATATATATCCCACATTTCCAACGATCGTTGATGCTCCGGCATACTCTACTAACTAGACATTGATTCCTTAGATTATACTACATGATTGTAAATAAAATATTTGGTTTTAATTTCGATGTTAAAATATATTATACAATTTTAGATGATACGTATACGTGTTACTCGGATAGCCAGTGCCCGGATTAAGGTTACCACTGTTGTATTGGTACAAGATATTGCTGTCCGCGGAGTACTGAGTGTACATGGTTCACCGAATGTATCATTCCGAGGTATACATGTAACAACAGGATATTTTGAAATAGAATTTGCATGCATAATTTTTCATAACATCAGTTTAAGATTGCAGTAGAAGAATAAAAAAAAACAGTTGTAAATTGAGAAGCAATTATCTTTTTATGCCCCCGTAATCGAAGATTCGGGGGTATATAGTTTTTAACCTGTCCGTGCGTCTGTCTGTCTCTTTGTCCACAAAAGCATTCCTTGTGACAAGGCCTTTCGTTCGGTACCACCAGATTGGACCACGTGACCTTTACCTTTGAGTTTGAACCAATTATACAAAAAAAATTTGAAATTTAATCATAACCATAACTTTAAAATAGCTGGTGCTAGGAGTTTGGTAATTCACATATATATTAACTGTGATTAGACCTTTTCTTAGATAATAAAATAATTATTTGAAATTTAGACCTTAGAGTTTGACCCACTTTTTAAAAAGGTTAACCTTGACCATAACTTTTGAACTGTAAAAACTAGTGCTTTTGTATTCCACAGATTTATTTCTTTGTAAAAAACTTTTTGGGGGTACCAAGAATTTTGATCTTTTGACCTAGAATTCGGAGTTTAACTTGCATATGCTATCATAGGGAGGCATCATTTATTTCACTAAGATAATTGTCTATTTTATGTCCCGAAATCGAAGATTCGTAGGTACATTTTTTTCCTGTCCGTCTGTCTTTCTGTATGTCTGTCTGCTTACTTTTCTGCAAAAAAGAATTGCCCATAACATTTGAATGGGTTTGGGCAATGGCGTTTATATCTTATAGACGTATTCCTTGTGACAAAACCACGATCAAGGCGAAAATGTCAAAGCTGTTTGTACGTACCCAATAGAAGGCCATATCACAAGGAACACACCTGTGAAATATGAATGCCCTAGTACTAACAGTTAAAAAATTATGGTAAAGATTAATTTTTTTAGGTGAGTCAAACTCTAAGGTCAAGGTCAAAAGATCAGGAAGATTTTCTTACATGAAATACACCTATGAAATATGATAGCCCTAGTTCTAATTGTTATACCCTTACTAAACAGTCTTTATATATAATATTTTCTCACTTTAAAAGGTCCAACAGTTCGACTGTTTTCTCCGACTGTCGGTCCAAGGAACTGTTTAAATTGACTGTTAAAAAAGATAATTATACCTCTACTGATTTTTCACTATATAAAAGTAAATCGATATATTTTGCTGATTTCCTGAAAATTCACCTTGAATAAACAGATTCCTTGCAAAACAGACTGATTCACTGCAAAAAAAGTTCGTTTTTTATGAACTATACACACCTATTCGGAACACTTAGCATTTTCTTTGAACTTACGACAAACTTAGAAATGTTCCGAATTAACTCATGAATATTCATTAATGAATCAAAATGCATCGCAACTCAACTAGTCCGATATCAATCAAAAAGAACCAGTTTACTGATAGCAAACGACAACTGAAATGGCGAGTATTGAATATAACTTTTTCAAAAGTCTTGTTTGTATCAGTATGATAAAACAGTTAAAGTATATCACTGAGGGAGTCAGCAAGCTTCCAGTTTTCCTCGAGCAAGATTATTTCTCTCGGCGCAAGTGCCTCGGGAAATAGACTTGCTCTTGGGGAACTGAAATCTTGCTGACTCCATCAATGATATACTTTAACTGTATACTGTTGCCAGCTGACGTCATATGGCGCTAAACTGCGTTATGTTTTCCTCATTCGGCAAACCTCGGCTGATCGCATAATCGTGATTTAAATGTAATCAGCCGAGGAGTGCCGAATAAATTAAACATGGCGTTAAGATAAACAGAAATGGCCGATGTTAGTTTTGCTGCTGCAAACGAGGAAGAAATCCAGTCGATACTCGAATGTACTTTCAGATATTGTTGATGTTAGCTACGAAGAACTTGCTTTCCTTCTTGACAACCCACTCTTTGGAAACTTTGAGAACGCGGGCATTAGAATTCCTAGCGTGATTTTCACAAAATCAATCTTTTCTTTTCATGGATGTAACGTTACCATTAGCAATTAAAATGTGTTCAAAATTGTAGAATTGAAATGTATTCTTTTACAAAGCTAGTAGCTTTACAACTGTTTGTTATGTCATTCTTGTTTGTTATGATTCATGATTGTTGATAAATATTTTAATTACACATAAACATGATAAAGTCTCTCTCTCCCAAAACAATTTTACTTTTGTTAAATATATGAATTTGATTTGGTAGGAGTATAACAAAACAGTTGTTGACAGAAGTCTCGGGAAACAGTCGACCTGTTTGACCGGAGTGCAACCTGTTGCCCGCGGCCTACTGCCTTAGGTCATAGCTTGCACTCCGGTGTAACGTTGAATTTTGACCCGGGTTGAAAATTGACCCGGGGGTCATTTTTCAACGTTAAATACTGAGACCTAAGATGTTGAATTTAGACCCAAGTCCGTTGAAAACTGAGTCGGGTCGTGGAATTTTGATCATGAAACCGCTTCTAACTACAACAGCATAAAAACACATATTTATGACTTGGTTTTCAACTTTGATTTAATCCATGGGCGTCGGGAAGGGGGAAGGGGGTAGGGATTCTTAGCCACCCCCATTTTTTTGCAAAGATACACATAATTAATATAGGCATTGAACAAAGTGAAATTGGTTTAGCTCTTCCCCCCTTTCAACAGGCACGTTACAGTGTAGTCAAAGAAAGAAAGTAAGAGGTAGTACTTGATAAAAAAGAAAAAAATTGGATCCTAACTCTCTGAGAGTTTAACGCATGATGCACGTACGTTTTTATGCTTATTTAGTTATGCATAACTTTTTGAAAAATGGATTTTTTTTTTTTCAAAATGAAAGGTTTAGTGATCTTTTGGCATAGTTAATCAAACAGTTCAAAAACGAACCTCACAATACGTATTTATTTTGTTAAGTAGAGGATTGAAAGCGGGGGTGATCTCCCCTTTTAGCGATGTTTCAATTTGTTAATAAAAACTTGTGTCATGGCAGATTTTGAGATGATGGTTTCATCAATTTCAATGGTTCTGAGACTGAGATTCTCGATTTCTTTGAACTTGGCAATCGGTGTCATCTGCACTCAAAATTCGCCTTTGAAATCTCTGTTGATTCAGTAAACTTTTTAGACACAAAAGTATAAAGGAAGAAAATTTCAAGAATCAAACAAACTTGATATTAGATCTTACATAAAACCAACAAACAATTTCCAATATCTACACAGAGAAAGTTCTAACAACCCAGCGGTATTCAAAGGTTTCGTTAAAGGTAAATGTTATGTCTTTTTAGACAATGGGTTCGTGCACAGTCAAAACACATGTGCTCCACAGAAGGATGCCATTTTGGAACTACTTTATTGTAAGAGTACGCACAGTATTACAGAACCAACAAAAGAAGATTATATAATTCCGGATTAAAAATATCAGATTAACTAAATTATAACATTCCTCCCCACTTAATTTTGACTCCCACAAGAATTTAAATCAGAACTGAAATTGAATGAAATTTGGGCAATATACACATTTCAAATTTTAAACTTCATAGACATGTTTTATCAGGTCAATACATTCAACACAATACAGTAATACAAAGTGAAAATGACCTCTTGGTCAACACAAAGGCACGGGGATTATTGTGCCCCAAAACTGTGCCATTATACAAAACAAAATGCACAATTCATTTGAAAGTAACAAAGTCACTGAAACGTTTGGGCGGTCCAACATTTCGTCTTGGATTTTGTCTGGCTAGTGTTGTAGGCTCGGTCCTAACTTCTGGCTGAGATTTCTGTTCCTGGATAGGACTATTAGCTTTCTTCCTGTTGAAGACCTCTGGACTCAACTGCCTGACTTTCGGACTTTGCGGAAGGACTTCCGGACTAGACAGCTTAGCACTAACTGTAGGAGTTGGTACATGTACCTGTGGCACAAACTTCTCAAGATCACTGGGTACAACTCCCTGATTCTTTAGTGAAGAATCCTGTATCTGATCCACGTGTCTTCTCCATGTATTGTCCCCAACTTGTACTCTATAAGAAACTGGTCCCGTCTGCTCTTGAACGGTTCCTGGTACCCAGTCCGACTTTGAACTGTGACGGTAGTCCGTAACAATCACACTTTGCCCAGGTTCAAACACACGCAATGAACTTGATCTCTTAGTTGCGATGTGAAACTGTTTGTTTTTAACATTTTGTTCAATGTCTGGTTTTATCAAATCTAGTCGTGACTGCAATGAACGACCAATGAATAGCTTTGCGGGTGACTCTCCAGTAGTTGAATGTGCTGCGTTGCGATAGGCTAGTAAAAAGTTAGATAACTTCGTTTCCACAGAACCTCCATCTTTCTTGCTTGACTTCATTGCGGACTTGAACGATTGTACAAAACGTTCCGCTAATCCATTTGAGCTAGGATGATATGGAGCAGAAGTCACATGCTTTATTCCATTGGTACGAATGAAGTTTCCAAACTCGTCTGACGTAAACTGAGGTCCGTTATCACTGACCAACACCGTAGGAACACCATTCCTAGCAAAGATACTTCTCAAGACCTCAATAGTCTTGTGGGATGTCGTCTCGCGCATCATTATGACCTCGGGCCATTTAGAATGTGCATCTACTGCTACTAGGAACATCCAGTTCATAAAAGGCCCAGCGAAGTCTATATGGATACGTTCCCAAGGTTTAGTGGGCCACTCCCACGGATGAATGGGAGCTGCTGGAGGTGCACGCTTGAATTCCTGACATCCTGAGCATGCTTTCGTGATCCTCTCTATATCAAGATCGATCCCAGGCCACCATACCACACTTCGAGCTAATGCCTTCATCTTCACTACTCCAATATGACCTAAATGAAGCTCCTTAAGTATGTGATCCCTAAGCTTTGTTGGAACAACAACTCTCATTCCCCACAACAAACATCCATTGTGAATGGTTAACTCGTCCTTACGCGTAAAGTAGGGATACAACTCCTTATCATCTGCTTTGACCGAAAAGTTCCATCCATTCATGGTATAACCATATACCTTCACAGTGACAGGATCACGTCCAGTTTCCTGTCTAATACGGTCACTGGTGATTGGTAATGTTTCAATTTGTGGTAGGTACATCAAGTCAATATCTTGATAATCATCATCAGCTTCACAGTCAGACAGTGGTAGCCTCGATAAGCTATCTGCATTTCCATGCGCTTTGGTGTTTTTGTACATAATGTCATAATCATACCCTGATAAAATCAGAGCACATCTCTGCATGCGTGCTGCTGTGGTGACTGATACACCTTTGCTGGGGCTGAAGATGGACATAAGAGGGCGATGATCCGTCAATAAAGTGAAGTGTCTTCCATAGAGGTATGTATGAAAACGTTTCACACCCCATACTATCCCCAGAGCCTCACGATCTATCTGTGAATAGTTCCGCTCTGCTGACGACAATGAGCGAGATGCATATGCTATCGGTCTCTCTGATCCGTCATCCATGACATGGGATAATACACACCCTAAACCATAAGGTGAAGCATCACATGCTAATCGCACCTCTCGCTGTGGGTCGTAATGAGTCAAAATCTCATCAGAGGTAATAAGCTGTTTGACTTCAGAAAATGCCTTGTCACATTCGCTAGACCAGGACCACTTCCGGCTCTTGGACAGTAACTGGTGTAACGGGTACAAAAGACTTGAAAGGTTGGGCAAAAATCTGGCATAATAGTTAACAATGCCCAGAAATGATCGCAACTCAGAAACATTCTTCGGCTTCGGCGCACTGACAACTGCTTCAATCTTGGATTGCGTTTTGTGCAGACCCTCACAGTCTATTTCATGTCCACAATAAGAAACACGTTCTCTGAAGAATTCACACTTATTCAAGTTTACACGCATGTTGTATTCATCTAGGCGCGTTAATACAGCTTCCAAATTCTTCAGGTGTTCTTCCTCAGATGAGCCCGTTATTATCATATCATCAATGATACATTTGACGCCTGTGAGACCCTGTAAGACTGTGTCGATGGTCCTCTGCCAGATCGCAGGAGCTGAGGCCACACCATAAACTAAACGGTTGTAGCGGTAGAGTCCTTTCTCTGTATTTATTGTCAATAAGTTGCGCGACTCCTCATTTACTCTCATTTGCAGATATGCATGTCGTAAATCTAACTTGGTGAATCGCTTACCACCTGCGAGTGCCGCAAAAACGTCTTCAATGCGGGGCAGCGGATACTGATCGATTTCAAGAACAGGGTTCAGTGTCACCTTGAAATCACCACATATGCGCACACTTTTATCAGATTTGATGACAGGGACAATAGGCGTTGCCCATTCGCTGTAGTCCACCTTGGTTATGATATCATCTCTGACTAGTTTGTCCAGTTCAGCCTCGACCTTAGGCTTGAGAGCATACGGTACTGAGCGGGCTTTACAGAACTTTGGTTTAGCGTCCGGCTTTAAGTTGAGTGTAGCTTCAATACCCTTAACCGTACCTATGTCACTCTGGAACACTGAACGATGTTTTTCCAACATGTGTTTTAAGTCCGCTTTCACATTATCTGAACAAGTGTCTGGAATCTTGTCTGTCACACACGACATGGACTTGATGGACGGCCAATCTAGTGAAATCTGCTGGAGCCAAAAGACATGTGAGAAATACCAATGACACTGATCTCAGTATTATTCTACAAGACTTTAAGAAACACTTGTCAAAGAGAGGCTTCTCTGATACAGAAATTGATTCTATTATCACAGGAATAATTGGAACTGACAGAACTCAGCTACGTTAAGGAAGGTTACATTCCTGGTACCGCATTGGAAGTTTACTTGCGACGTCATTGAAATTTAAAAAGGCACAAATAATTAACGACATGATGATGCGTAAATAACAACTTGAATTTATTTATTTTATAAATTATTTATAAAATCTTGTAAAATTGCAATACTTGATAGCAATACAGTCGAGTAAAAGAAGAAAGTCTTGTGTCAAATATGACTTCATCAGCCTTGACATGACGCAGCACAGTTGGATTCACTGGTTTGATAATTACAAGAATGCTAGAATAAATATGATATCATCGCTAATTGTTAAATCTAACCAAGGAATGTAGAGAATATCGCAAAAACGATAAGCGTATTCGTTATTTACATCAAAAGTGCAAGGGCATAGACTATTTTGTTTGAGCTGAAATTCGGAATATTGATTGCTTATATAGTGTATATTTTAAAAAGTGTTGGGAGCTGATCCTGGTCTGCATTACATTATTTTTATTTATAACAGAATTTAAGCGAAGTAGATTTTTAGGTATTATAAGCATTTTTGGCAAAATTTTCAGTACTTCGCAAACAGCGCAGACTAGCTCCCAGCACTTTTTAGGTAAAGGAAATAAACATCTTTTAATGTGTATCAATTTTTTTCTAAAAAAAAAAAAAAAAAAAAAAAACAAGCGTATGCCCTCACACTATGGTAAATTACTAAATTCAGCTTAACAATTCTATTTTCATAAAAGTCAAGTAACAAACAGCTGATACATGCGATATAAATGGTAATAACTACGGCCCAGTCCTATCAATTATGGATAGCTATATTACATGTTATACAGGTATTCAGTTGCTTTGCTACAATTTTTTTTAAAAGAAGTAATGCATATCAAAACGGTGCTAAGGTCACATTTTCCATATCCGTCCTTAACATAGCTGAGAAATGAGATCCTAAATAAAAGTAATGGCCACTGGAGACCCCACAATAAATTGATTATGGTTACAAAATATAATCCGAGAGTCAACGGACTAAAAAATGCATCTGAAAATACTGGAACGAAACGAAAACAGACACAAGATGCAAAGAAATATTTACCTCGGAACCAATAAAAGCTTATAGCAAAGACAAAAGCAAAGGCGATTATGATATAATTTTGAAATCATGTTTACCACAAGAATACACTGCTAAGGTGGACCCCTGATGAGGGAGGCCTTAGGGCAAGTACCCGTTACAAAAACTGCCGAACACTCTTTACTATATTTCTATATATATTAATGAATACTTATATTTCCAACAGAAAGGAATGCCTGGTTTAGAAGTTTGGTTTAGAGTGTAGGGTCCTAATAAATTTCATGGACAAGTTTGGCTGATTGATGTCTTATTTTAACACCGAATTTCCAGGACTTGTGTTTATGCCCTATTCATAGTTTTGTAGTTATTTATCGATGCTATGGATTTTAGAAAGTATTGTCAAAAATATCACCGGCATACAGTGATGTCTCCAAATGAGTGAAAAATTCTCGAGAGGGACGTTAAACAATATACAATCAATCAATCAATCAAAAAATTAACTGCCATGCTTAAAGATTTCTGAAATCGTGCACTGATCAAAATGTACATATATACACGAGATGATAGTTTATTTCTAGTACTCTTGAAAAGGGAAATGTTGAAACCAAAATATAAGTATAGAGATACTGATAAATCCCGTAAAACAACCTCCAAGTTCAAATAATGTTCAAACTCTGAGGTGGGGTCAATATTCAACAGGGTCAATTTTCAACTTGTTGTGGTCATCAGGGATAAGAAAAAAATTATCAAGCTGTTGAAAAATGTCCTCGGGTATAAATTCAACGCTTTTGGTCTCAATTTTCAACGGAGAAAAAACACCCCTGGCTCAATATTCAACGTTGAAAAAATACCCCCAGTTCAATTTTCAACTCGGGTCAATATTCAACGTTACACAGGTCCAACAGATCGACTGTTTCTCTCTAACCCAGTCAAGAAATGTGTACTGCTCAAAAGTTATGACCAATGTTAAAAGTTTTTGAAAAGTTGGTCAAACTTTTAGATCATGGTCAAAAATATCTATTCCAGCTGAAAGGTCTTGTCACGATTAATATACATGTACGTGTGAAGGATGAAAACCCCAGCTCCAACTATTTTAAATTATGGCCAAGGTTAAAATATGGGTTTTTTTTTTTAAAGTATGCCAAACTCCTAGATCAAGGTCAAGAGATCAAATTTGGTGGTACCCAACGAAAGGTCTTGTCACAAGGAATGCACCTGTGAAGTGTGAAAGCCATAGCCCACTCACTCAATAGTTATGGGCTAGGTTAAAAAGTGCAAAATGTGGATAATCTTTGTTGTTTAGTGAAAGTACTGAAAGCACTTGGTTCTGATGGGTGGGGGCAAAAAGACAGGGCAAAAAGAATAGACCCCTGGGATCTTTCGATCTGGGGGCATAAACCAATGTTAATTTTTCTAAAAAGTGGGTCAAACTCTTAGGTAAATGTCAAAATGTCAAATATTTGTAAAGCTGGAAGGTCTTGTCGCAATGAATATACATGTGAAGGATGAAAGCCCTAGCTCCAACTGTTCAAAAGTTATTGCCAATGTTAACGTGTAGTATTTTTTGTAAAAGTAGGTCAAACTCAAAAGTCAAGGTCAAGAGGTCATATTTGGAGGTACCTAAAGAAAGGTCTTGTCACAAAAAATGCGCTTGTGAAATATGTCAACCCACTCAATAGTTATGGTCTAGGTTTAAGTTGACAACAGACAGACAGAGAGACAAACAGATTGAAAGGTCTTGTCACAATAAATATACACGTGAAGGAAGGAAGTCCTATCAAACTTTTAATAGAGTAAAAACATTAATCATTAATAAATAAGACGGTCCATTTGTGATTAGTCTCAAATTTTGTTTTACAGCTACACAGAACGAAAAATGAATCTTTGGTAAGTAAAAGTAAAAATGTATTGAAATATCATAAAGTTATTCATTTTTATGTACAAGTTGTATGTCTTTCTAAAGTTGGTTTTTGAACTGCTGGTATGGGCATTTCTAAGAATGTGTAATGTTTGCAACAACCTCAGCAAACAAAATTGTATGCAGGGAGAAAGATTTCTTGCTCGCAAATTATTTCTGCTAGCTGCGATTTTGCGGCCAACATTACAACCTTTTCTACAAGCTCGCAGCAATTTTGCAGCAACTCAAAATATGGTTGCAATAACATTGTAAAAACACACAAGTCAATCTGCTGTTCGTAGGAAACATTAAAGGACAAGTGCACTTAAGCAATACTTAATGGGCCCTTTTTATGTACCATTTTACTTTAGAATATCTTACCAAATCGTTCTCTTTTGGGAATAGTTAGATACTAGTGTATATTTCTGATTAAAATGGACGTTAAGCATCACCTAAATCAGCATTGATCTGAAACAATTGAATATTTTTATATGCCTATGGATACCCTAAATCCGGAAAAGTCGTACCGAACCTTCTTTTAGTTTCAAGGCGAACAGATATTTAAATCGACACTTAAACAATCTGATGGTGGATCATAGTTGGGCGCGTTTGTGGAATGTTACTTTTTGCCAAATCTGTTTTTAAAAAAAAATAATGAAGTTTTGTAGTTGCCTGTAGCCATTATGATCAAACAAATAAATTGGTATATACTCTTGTATTTGAAAAAAAAATACAACAATAGTTTCATTGAATTAGAAATTAAAGAGGAGTGTTTAGGTGGCTTTCAATACCTGAATCATTGTCTTGCAAGAATGTTAAAAATGTTTGACACTTTTATAAATGGCACTAAACTCTCTTTACCCTCCCGTTTTCTTAAACATAAATGCAAATTCTAAGCGGCACGACTGACTAAATGATACAAAACCTGCCGATGTTTTATAGTGAGCACGTTTGAGGAACGTTTACATGAGTAGAACTCACGTTACTATCAGTATTTAAATTATTCATTCCACACGTGGGTTCAACATGGGTCATACAGGTAAATAACACTCACTAGCTATAGGAAAAATATAATCGTGTACAAATTTCCTACTTTCACACAAGTTTTATAAAATATAATGTATTATGCGTCTTTTGTCATTCGCACAAGTTTGTACAAAGTTAGACTCATAGTAAACAAAAGCTTTGAAATGAATGACCGTGCTCGATTTACTATAGAAAATCACGAATGTCGGCTGACCCTTGCCACATTCTATGGTTTTGTTATTTGTATATTCGTGAATTTCAGCGGTAAAATTTGTTGAATCGTACGGTTAAGATATCAGTTAATGATTTGCGATCAAAAATTTTGCTTAATTTGATAGTTTATTTTTTTCACATTTTACCGGGGCCCATAAGTGCACTCGTTCTTTGTTTGCAGGAAGCTTGCAAGAAAGTAAACAAGTCAAACCAGCCAATGAAATATAGACTGTACCTAGGCCAACACGGATTTGCCATTTTGAAATATTTGAATTGAAGTTGTGGATTTCTCAGTATTTTGTCAGAATATACATATTAAATGATTACAAAAGCCTAATTCTGTAATTAGGTGTATGCGCTAACAGTCCAGTGATTTGGCCTGTCAGAACAACTTGCTGGACATAGAGAACGTTAAATATTTCTATGACATTTTTTTTTCATATTATAAAATTTTTGGTAAAATTTTTTTTGCATTAGTCTTAAATATATTTAAAATTTGTTCATGGATATTAAAGTTGTATGTTTTTAATGTTATTTCAATCCAGCGTATATATTTTCTCTGGAATGTGCCGGATTTAAAGTCCGATTTTTTAAAGAGACACGACAGCCATATTTGAATATATTGTTTTCTAATTTTACGCGTAACAAAAGTAAAAAGTTTGTCTTTTGTGAATTAAAGTTCGTAATTTTATGTTTATTATTAACTCTAACGAGCGGAAATGCCACCAAAAAATAAGAATAAGAGGAATTGCATAGACCATGAGAGGAAAGCATCAAGGTCAAAAAGGTCAAGGCAAGAGCGACCAGCGGCAGCCATTGACGATAATCCTGCAGTACAGGAACTAGGTCCTTTAGGAAGCATCGCCAACAAAGAGAATGTAGTTGTTGCCAAAAAGTCGAACTCTCCCTCAGCACCTGTGCCTGCTTTGGCCATTGAATCTCAATCAGGTTCAAGCATTGGTTATGAGAACCAATATGTAGAAAGCATGCATTCACTATTGGCTAGCAATGTATCTAACTTGTTGAAGTATAAAATCATTAGTTCAACATACATACAGAATATTTTGTTGCTTGATAACACTTCCCTGACAGAATCTTCAGAGAAAAAAACATTTTTTAATGAAAAAGGGGTTTGTTAAACCTAGCAATAAGATTCAAAATATCAGCAGATGGACAGCTGCTTTCTTAGTATATGCTAGCATTTATGCTTCAGCCAACCAAGAATTTTATCAGGGTTTGCTGAAATATTTACATGACTTGCGAGTTCATTGCATTCGCAAAAATATTTTTCTTAAAAATAAATCACCAATAAGGAAATGTAAACAAAGCAGTGGTCATTCGCAAATTTTGAAACGTAAAAATTAATCTACAGCATTTTGACCCGAATTCGCAAAATAAAATCTACGTAAAAAATTCCAGATTTACGGTAAATCATACAATCAAGAGATATCTAATATCATAATGAAATTTTTGACTATGAACTAGGTATAGCTTATTTGTACAATATATTGTATTTTAGAAGAACTTTAATTTCATTCTACAAGTGGTAATCTAACTTATACTCTTAGTGTTTCTTTTGTAAGAAGAAAATTCTTAAATATTTTTAATTTTCCGAAGAGTTGTAAATGTGGATGCTTAAAAATTCTAGGAACATTTGGACAATTTGAAATCACAAGATTTTACCGAAATCAATAGCTTAAAGCAATATTAGCTGCATGTTTGACATCAGAATTTTTTTTTGAAAATTTGTAATTAACTATTTTAATGACAGAAAAATAGAACATTTATAAACTTCTGCTGTTTATATTTTCTACAAAAGAACTTTTTATACGCTTTGACTGAAGCAAATTGAATTATTGTCGTCCTGTACAATAATGATTTCTTATATAATTCTGTATATTCACTTGTACAGAAGTATTTTAATTTGGTTTTATCGATCATAAGGGTTTAGATTACATACAGATTAATCATAATAACACATTTTACCAGCATTTAAAACTCTCAAAAATACAGCTCATATTGCTTTAAAATTTTTTCAACTTTATACGCAACCATTCCCCACGATAAATTAAAGTTCAGGCTTTTCCATATCATTTACAGCTGCTTTTTCAATAAAACTGGAACTCGTTAATTTACTTACCTTGTTTATTGGTCATTTTCAAAATTATTTTGTTAAAAAAACATTCTAATTGTGCACACAAGTACTCTGAAGTCGACATCAAAAAGATGCTTGAGTTTCTGATTGACAATATTTATGTTGTTTTTGAACACAACAATCTATTGGAATTCCAATGGGTAACAATTGCACCCCGTTATTAGCAGACTATTTGTTGTATTCATATGAAGCAGAATTTGTGGCAAAATCTAATGCATGAAAGAAGAAAACACTTGTTGTGGCCTTCAACTCGACATTAAAATACGTATATATTGACAACGTATTGTCAATTTACAGTTATTATCTCCTTTCTTTCATAGATACGATATATCCTGGTGAGCTTGAGATAAAAGATACCACAGAGTCTGACAGATCTGTTTCATATTTGGATATCTTACTTTAAAAAGACGTTAATTGTAATCTAACAAACAAGCTTTGTGATAAATGTGATGACTTTAACTTTTCCATCGTCAGCCTCCCTTACTTATGCAGTAATATACCTTCATCACCTGCATACGGAGTTTATGAATCTCAGTTCATTCGATATGCAAGAGCATGTTCCACGTATGAACAATTTCTAAAACGATGTAAGTTATTGACAAACAAGTTGATGAAACAAAAATATCAGTAGTCTCGTTTAAATTCATCATTTCGAATTCGTAAGCTCTATTGTCGATACAATGACCTTGTCAGCAAATACAATTTATCATTGAGTGAAATGCTGACTGACTTTTTTCATGGTACTTGTTCGTCCATTATTTATACATTGAACTGACGACGGTT
>NW_026921011.1:0-17980 GCF_032062105.1 Saccostrea cuccullata
TGACTAAAAACCATTTTTCGTCACAAGTGACCTAAATAGTGACGTCATTTTCACATTATGACGTCAAAAACAAGGAGAAAAACTTTATTCAGCATATGCTATTTACCTTGTGTATGGCTATGTGTTCAAATTCCATTCTAATATTAATTGTGCTTTTGTAGATATAGAGATAGTTGCTCGAACTTTTTGATCACCCCTCGTATCATAATAAACGATGTTTTAACATAACTTTGCCATCTAGGTCTATTTTTAAAAATGTGTGTGTGAGAGAGAGAGAGAGAGAGGGTGAGGGTGTGTGTGTGTGTATGATAGTGGTGGTTGTTGGGGGGGGGGGTCGAGATAGGCATTGACAAATTAATTGGGTTGTATTTTCAATGGGTTTTTTTTTCCTGACCAAGTGTAATGTGCAACGCGGCCGAGCTTAGTATTGTGTGGTGATATGTCTTGTATCACCGAGGCGTTACACTCAGGTTCGTTAACCTGTTAACTCAGATTTTTGCTAACCAAATAAAATATATACAAATACAATGAGTTTTTTCTTGATTGGACAACCACTAACCGTGGTCGACGGGCGTCTCCCGCAATGAATTTCTCTGGTCCTGCCACTCTAAACGTACTGTTGCATCTTGGCACTTCCCCCACTTCTGTGGTATGCCACATCTCTCTCCATCAGCCTACTGCCTTATACAGGTCTTACGTATTAGCTACTATTGGTGACCCCTCACTGCCTATTCCCCGAAACTGTGTGCCTTATTAGGTCTTATCACAAGTTCAAGAGAATAGACAGTAGAGCCTAACAAGCTTGTCACTAGAGGTATCCTGAGATTCTGTAACAAGGCATGTGCTACCTCAGTGCAGTCATTCCCAGTACATAGGCAGTTACAAACTACTTCAATGATTGTAAAATTAATATTTTTTAGTGTTTAAGAAATTAGACGAAAACGTAGGTTTAACGTTTTATACTAAACTAAATCACAAAACCAATTTCCGTTTAACTACCCTCCCCTCAGGATTATTTGCGTCCCGCATATAATTAACTATTTACGATTTATTTACATTAATTTTGTACAAATCTCCCTAACATAAGACATAGTCTTCCTTCCATTTGTTTTCGCCTGCGTCTTACAGGGATGCCGTCTCGTCCACTTTTGGGCAGTTGCGCTTTATATGGCCTTCCTTGTTACATTCATAACAACGCAATGGTTTGCCTCTTGCTTGTTTGTCAAAGGTTTTGCTAACTGACCTATTCAGCTTCAGTTTTTGTATCTCGTTATTTAACGCATTCATGTTAGCCTCCATGGACTTCATCTATATCTCAAGATTCTTCTGGCTAACCGCAGCAGATGACTGTTCTGGTGCAGATACTTGTAAATGGCCCTCTAGGTTTCTGCTCTCTGCACGATTATAAGCCTCGAGTTCGACGGCTAACCGGATGGCTTCATTCAGGTTTTGAGGACGAGATTGTTTTATGCGGATCCTCATCGCTGAATCTACCAAGGCATCTATGAACGCATCTTTGGCCAGGGTTTCTCGCACATCACCTGTGCTGATGTGTAGGCCAATTTGGTTAGTCGTCTAATGGCCTGACCTAACTCTGGTATTGACTCAGATGCTCTTTGTCTTCGTTCCTTTAGCTGAACATGATACAGATCTGTTTGGTTAGGAGGGGAGAACCTCTCCTCAAGGGATCTGACCAGTGTCTTATAGTGCTGACCAGTATCACTTGGTAAGTCACCTAACCAGGAACTGGTTGCGTCATACGTGGCTGGCTTAATTATATGGCCTGTCTTGGCATTGTCTGTCCCAATTTACTTCCTCTGTGGTTTTGGCGTGTCAAACAGTGTCACAATGTCTTCAACCCCAGCTTTTGGTGTGTAGCTTGGTTTGCCTTCATCTGGAAATCTAACTTAAGGCCTTGCGCCGTACTCGTCAGATGACACATCTCCTGACATACCGGCCGGTTGGTTGTCAGTACTGTGTGTTGCATATCCAGACTCTTGGCTTACCGCATTTGTTTGACCATCGTTGCTGGTTGGCGTTCTCATCTTTTCTAAGAGCTTCTCCATTCGCTCTATAGTTTCTGACACTTTCTTGGATGAATCCATGGTCAACAAAATCCCGACGCTTGCCACCAAATAATGAAACGTGCAACACGGTCGAGCTTGGTGTTTGTTGATATGACTTGTATCATCGAGGCGTTACACTTAGGTTCGTTAACCTGTTAACTCAGATTTTTGTTGACCAATACGATTATAATCAAACAAGCAAATTGAAAGAATTGGGGTCCCCCGCTTTCGGTGTCTTTGTGGGTGAGATGTTATTTTATATAACAGATTGTGTGTAATATAAACATCTTATCATATGTCATTTATTTAGAAAGTAACATTGAAGTTGATTTTTTTAAAGGATGAAAACCCTAATCCTGACCGTTAAAAATTTATGGAAAAGTAAAAAAAAAATTAAAGTAGGTCATTTCAAGGTCAAGATCAAAGGGTCAAAGTTGTTGATATCCAATGAAAAGTTTTCTCACAAGAATAACATATGTGAAGTATGAAAGCCCTAGCCCTTACTGGTCAAAAGTTATGGTCAAGGTTAAAGTTTTTTCATAAGTATGTAAATCTTTAAGGTCAAGGTCAAAAGGTCAAAGTTGTTGATATCCAATGAAAGGACTTGCCACAAAGAATTCATATGTGAAATATAAAAATCCTAGTATCTACCGTTCAAAACTTGTGACCAAAGTTAAAGTTTTTTTAAAAAGTTGTTAAAAACTCCAATGTCAAAGTCAAAGGGTAAAAGTTGTTGGTATCCAATCAAAGGTCTTCTCAAAATAATTACATGTGTGATGCACGAAAGCCCTAGCCCTCACCGTTCAAAAGTTATGGTCAAGGTTAAAGTTTTTTCATAAGTACGTAAATCTCCAAGGTCAAGGTTGTTGGTATCCAATGAAATGTCTTGCCACAAGGAATACATATGTGAAATATAAAAGTCCTAGTATCCACTGTTTAAAAGTTGTGACCAAGGTTAAAGTTTTTAAAAAGTAGTTAAAACTCCAAGGTCAAGGTCAAAGGGTAAAAGTTGTTGGTGTCCAATCAATGGTCTTCTCACAAGGATTACATATGTGAAGTACGAAAGCCTTAGTCCTCACTGTTCAAAAGTTATGGTCAAGGTTAAAGTTTTTTTCATAAGTACATAAATCTCCAAGGTCAAGGTCAAAAGGTCAAGTTTGTTGATATCCAATGAAAGGTCTTGCCACGAACAATAAATATGTGAAATATGAAAGTCCTAGTACCTACTATTCAAAAGTTATGGCCAAAGTAAAAGTTTGGAATTTTCGTGTAAAAGTATGTCAAACTCCAAGGTCAAGGTCAAAAGGTCAAATTTGGTGATACCCAAAGAAAGGTCTTGTCACAAGGAATACACATGTGAAATATGAAAGTCATAGCTCCACTAAATCAAAAGTTATGGGCAAGGTTAAAGTTTTTGTGACGGACAGGCTGACAGACTGACCGACTGACAGACTGACGGACAGACAGACAGACGAATGAGATTTAATGTCCCCTCGCTTTCGCGAAAGCGGGGGACAATATATACAAATACAATGGGTTTCTTCTTGATTGGACAACCACTAACCGTGGTCGACGGGTGTCTCCCGCAATGAATTTCTCTGGTCCTGCCACTCTAAACGTACTGTTGCATCTTGGCACTTCCCCACTTCTGTGGTATGCCACCTCTCTCTCCATCAGCCTACTGCCTTATACAGGTCTTACGTATTAGCTACTATTGGTGACCCCTCACTGCCTATTCCCCGAAACTGTGTGCCTTATTCAGGTCTTATCACAAGTTCAAGAGAATAGACAGTCAAGCCTCAACAAGCTTGTCACCAGAGAGGTATCCTGAGATTCCGTAACACGGCATGTGCTACCTCAGTGCAGTCATTCCCAGTCCTTAGGCAGCTACAAACTACTTTAATGATAGTCAAATTAATATTTTTTAGTGTTTAAGAAATTAGACGAAAACATAGGTCTAACGTTTTATTTGAAACTAAATCACAAAACCAATTTCCGTTTCACAAGCACTAAAATCAGTTTGCACATTTTGATAAATTCATCAAAAACGCTTTGTACTAAAATAATATTTTATGTCTTTGAGAAAGAAAATTTAAAAAGTTCCAAATTTTGGGCAAAATATTTATCAGAATCTAATTAAGTAATTTACTTTATTAATTAAATTCTATTATTTCAGACTGGTAATGAATTTAAATATACATACACTGTATATATGAGGCTCATAGATCATATGGTCACCTGAAAATTTTATGCTCAATTTGACGGATACATGTACGGTGATAATTATAGAATTATTTTGACTTTTTCCTTGGAAAGTCCAATATGAAGGAGTGTGTATTTAGAGGCAAACACCTTAGTGCGGGTATTACTGTTTCATGACAGCATCTAGTTGTTATGGTGTTTTTCCTTTTCAGACCGCTCTATCAAGATGGAGCAAGCCAGGATACTAGTAATAACCCTTTAGATTGACCTTACACTGAATAACAAAATATTATAAATAAAGTAGCCAGATTTACAAGTCTAGTTTAAAAAAAAATGATGGTAAACCTTTCCCAACCGAAAAATATTTAGAGTCAATTTTTAAATCCAATATAGAATTTACGAAGCACATTTTTAAATAATTTATTTTTGATTGTGCTTGGATAAAAGATTTAGTTTTATCCGATTTTCATCCCGAGGATATAGCTCATGTGATATCATTTTCGTATCCCACAGTTGTGACGTCAAAATGGGTTTTGCGTTAGCGTAATCAAGTTAAGTTGTGTGTTTTTATCCCCTCGCCAAGGGGATATAAAACACAACTCGTTGGATAAAAATCATATCCAACTACAAATCATGATTGACGTTACTTTAAAAGTAATTATGCTGAAATGGAAACCGTTTTTAGAGGGGGATATGTCTGTCTACACTGAAATTAAGTTATTACGGAATGAAGCTTGTTTTAACTTAATGCAATACGATATAACATAAATTGGGCCCGGGCAGTTTACCCTTTTTATAACCGCTTCGCTGAATATATACACTATTCACATCTTTGTTTGCATGAGCTTAATTGATATAAAAGAATGTTATACGTTCGCGCAATCATGCCTCATCGAAAACTATCGAATTCTGAACGTTGGCAGGTCATTGGAATTGCAAGAACTGGAATGACGTATATGAGGGTTGGTGATCCCTTGAATGTCAGTCACACTGTTATTTTGCGTCTGGTACAGCGCTGCAGAAGAAGCTACACGATCTGGAAGACTTCAGAAAGGGAAGATGGGCTTCTTAAACGACTAGCTAAACAGGTTTTTTTTGACACTACCAACACGCTGAGAAACAATTGGAACACAAGCTGGAACCAACAGAAACACAGTTAACAGGAGGCTAATTAATGCAAGGAAGGGATGGATATTATGTCGGCCAATAAAATGCCCTCTCATATCCAAGAGACACAAAGAAGCAAGATTACAGTGGACACGAAAGCATAGGAGGTGGAACATTCTGTCGTGGCAGAGAATACATCGATCAGATGAAAGCCGGTTCTTGCTTCACCCGGCCGGTAGACGGGAGACATCCTAATTCTGCATACAAACAACAGCATGTTTTGGGAACGAAGGCCTATGGTGGAGGTGGTGTTACAGTGTGGGGATGTTTCCCTTTGCGTTGTAAACTGGAGCTGCACCTAAGAAAGACAACCAGTGCTTATTGATGACCTAATTAATTGGATAGGTCCAAGAGAATGGAATGTTTAAAGAATTTGCAAAGAAAAAATGATGGTCCCTAACTTTTGATTAAGTGTATATTTTCGTCTACTTGTATGTAGTAAAACTCGGTTATAACGAAATCGCCGGGACCTCTGAAATTACCTAGCTATGTCGTGTTGTATTAAGACGCGTTGTATATTAAAATAGTATCCTGTATAAACATGATAGATGAGTCACTCACGAAATAACGGCCCCACCAAAAACAAAATATTCACAAACATTGAACCCCCCCCCCCCCCTTCACCAAACGAATTTAATATGTACATGTACATGTAGTACCTTCATGTAAAAACTAACTAGAATTAAAAAGATCTTTCTATTTGTTTTGTTACTTTACATAAAGAATTGGACTACTTCTGTAAATTGCACAATTCAAGGAAGCAAATAACGTTTAAGGATACATAACACAAAATTTTGAAGCATAGATTGATATATATATATTTTTTGAACGGAAATAACGTAAATTATTAATCCCTAAGAAAATCTTTTAGTATTCTTTGCTGCTTATATAAGCACCTTTTGTCGTTTTTATGCAATTCTAAACAAAATGCACACATTTTCAACAGTGAGTCAGAATCTTACAAAATTCTGCATTTTTGCCTTGCAAACATTGCTCAAGTCACTTATCTGAATATAGATCTATGAAAAATATTATTGATTTCTAAAGAAAAAAGATTTTTTGTGTTCTTTATCCAAGTCATCGGTGTTCCTAGGCATTAATGTGACTGATCCGTGTCGCCCGATAATGTTCTTTCAGCCGATGAGACCAGAAAAATTCAGTAACCCCTCCATCGGCTTAAATGTGACCTAGGCATAAAACTACATCTAATCTCGTATTTTTTTTTAGCTCAGATACGCCATATATAGGTCTTAGGACAGATCACTCTAAATGCACAAAACTACCTTATATAGAAATAGAACTCTTTACAGTGTGGAGTGTTTGGATGCGTATCATGGGTGCTTGCGTATCATTACCGTTACATTTTTTAAATTTTTATTACCGCTACATTGTCATAACTGCTACAAAACGATACATTACCGCTACATATAAAAGCATGCATTACCACTACATTGCCTCTTTTGTAAGCCAGATACATGCATGCATAAGACCTGTTTCCCTTTGTCACCACAGGGAGGTGAAGGAAATGGTTTTTTTTTAATCTATTTTATTTCATAAATCAAGCGCTGTTCATAGATAAAACACACAGTCTTGAAGGCCATTTGCATGACGTACTGTTGTAGGGTAATTCATATTTTGTTTTCAGTTCCTTGGGGGGGGGGGGGGGGGGGCTATTCCGTACCATACTTGGCTGATTCGACATGAGGCGGTAATGAGTTGTTTTCAACAACAATTCCTTTTGAAAAAATGTAGCGGTAATGATCGCCCGAAAATTTGGGAAAATGCAGCGGTAATGAGTTGAACTTTTTGGCGATGTAGCGGCAATATTGACCTCCCGGATTGTTTAGAGCTTCCTTAATAAGGAATTGCCAGACGATAGGAGAAACAGGGAAATAATCCTTGAGAATTTGTCCGAATAAAGTTGAATATTTTACATGTACGAATGGTTATCAGAAATTAAAATCGCTCTAAGTACATCATGCATTTTATATACTTAGTTAGCATCATCTTTGCTGTTTATAGAACAGATTAAGTTTTATTTTTAAGGAATCGTTTATTTTCGTAAGCAGTGGTAAAGCCGTGGCGGGGCAACTTCCGACACGACATTTTTTTTCTTCCAAAGTGTAATAGAAAAAAATCTAATGATACATGTATATTTGTCAGTGAAAAATCTTTTTAATAAACTGTGGTATGGACCAGCCTCGTCTATGATCCCCAGTTCTCATGCTATGCTTTCAACTCGTAAACGTCTATTAAAAACACTGATCAGATGTATTTTAATTTGCCCCCTTATTTAACTGAAAAATGTGTTAATTTTCTTTTACTCCATTCACTTATTTGATTCTAAAGGTTCATAGTGGAAGCAGTTTCCATTCTTTGCAATTGGCTAGTTGGTGACAGATTTAAAACTACAATTATTATTGTGTTTAAATGCAAAAAGAATCTTGAGAAAAAAAAACATTTTTTTTCATTAAAAAGCAAAGATTGCTTTTCAGCGCAATAATTTTTGTGTTTCAATGCAACAAAGATATGTCTTTCTGTAAACTGGTCTCAACAGGCTTCCGTAAAAAGTAGCCGTAATATATACATCGAAAAATTCTTACCTCTGTTTTCTTTTTTAAAATTTATATAATTTAATTGTTTTTTTTTTTCTATATATTAAATTTGTGTTATGATAAAAGTTTAAGAATGTGCAAAGGAAATGCAAAGGGGTAGAGTCAAGAGTTTTATTTGTAAAGGAGTCATGTGAGTGCCTGTGATTGGACAAATAATCGAAGCACTTCTTGTATTGCTACATGTATGTACTTTCGTTAAAGTCTTTAAATTCAAAAACGATTTATAAAAGAAGATGGATGTCGATTGAGAGGTAATTTAATTCATGTTTATATATATAAAAATTATAGTCCTTCAGTAACTAAATTATGAAGTAAAAACACTTGATTACTTCCCGATTTCTTCTTTGTTTTTTGTTTGGAAACAATGTTTCCCTTGGCATACTTTCGTTTTTATTTTGACTGGATAATTTATTATTTTACTCAGAAATCCTGACAAAGATGGGGCCATTTACGTGAGTATTGAAGCACACAATTATATTCCGTATACTTTTTAAAATTATTATGTCATTACATTTTTTCCTACTTTCGTTTTCGACTGAGCTGTTGATTGCAATTTCTTAGTGAAATTGATTATACCTCAAAAGCTTTAATTCTGCGTTTGCAGAAAGAAGGGAATTTGAAGACTGAAAATTTGAAGTATGACGTTTATTGCAAAGATTTTTTGTTAGCTGTCACCGTTTTCCTTATATTTGAACCTATCTTCAAATAACGATACCAATCGTTAATAATTGAACCTATCTCCAAATGGATTAAAGATAGATACATTTACAATTAAATTAAAGATATAGGTATATTAAATGAAATATAAAGATAGGTGTAAATGATAATATCTATGTTGCAATCACTATTTAAACTAGAGGTACTGTGAGCAATGACCTCACTAAATGATACCCCTCGCCTCCCATATGAATAAAATGGCAGTGTCCATGTTTTGCTCTGGAAAATCTATATATTTGTCAGATCAAAAAGTAAAATAAGAGGTGCACAATGGCAATATGTAATAAAGATTCTGTGAAAGTTTCATTTAATTTCCTTCAGTGGTATGAGAGGAGTTGCGGATAAGAGATGGGTAACCCCAAAGCGTAACAGACGGACGGACAGACGTACAGACGGACTGAATTAACGATTACTATATACCCTCCCGCTTTTTTAAGCGGGTGGTATAATAATTATACCCCCCGCTTGAAAAGCGGGAGGGTATATAGTAATCGTTAATTCCGTCCGTCCGTCCGTCCGTCCGTCTCTTATGCTTTGGGGTACCCATCTCTTATCCGCAACTTCTCTCATACTACTAATTTAAATTTGATGAAACTTTCACAGAATCTTTATTACATATTGCCATTGTGCACCTCCTATTTTACTTTTTGATCCGACACATATTTTGGGTTTCCTGGCCACAGGAAAACATGGACTTTTTCACCATTTATAACCATATGGGAGGCAGGGGTATCATTTAGTGAGTTCATGGCTCACAGTACCTCTAGTTATATCAGTAGTGGTTGAGAGTGCATTTCAATAGCAAACATAGTAAAAAAAAAACACTATTGATACAGTGAAAACTGTCTAATCCGACACCTGAATAATCCGACACACTGTGAATTCCGCCGTTAATTTTCTTTCTCATTTAAGTATTTTCCTTGTATTTAACACTGTGCAATCCGACACACTGTCTATTCCGACACAAAATTTGTCTCCCAGTGCATGTCGGATTAGACAGGTTTCACTGTATAATTATTTCAATAGTGGGTGAAAGTGCATTTCAATAACAAACATAAATAGTTACCACAATTGAAATACGACCACTATTGAAATAATTATATCAATAGTGGTTAAGAGTGCATTTCAATAACAAACACTATAGAGGTACTGTGAGAAATGAGCTCACTAAATGATACCCCTCGCCTTCCATATTTATTAAATGGTCAGGAATTTTGGTGCTCTCTGATTGGACTAGACGCTCTTTCCTGGGGTGTACCTCAGAGTGAGTTTACCTCAAATGAAGATTCGGGAGGTTTATTCGGGTTTTCCCTCTTGACCAACCATAGATTTGCTTACAGTTTTTTCGACCAATCAGATTGCGTGTTTCAAAGCATGTGTCGGTGTGAATGTAAACATGTCAGACGCCAGTACCAAGCAGATTAAAGGCTTTTGAAAGTAAATGGTTGAGTATTGATTGTTTGATAATATTGTTTTCCATTTTTAACTACTAGTTGTAAACTAGATAAGTCATGACAATTATTTTATGGGTGTTTTTATTTGATGGAGACAAGATTGAAAGTGTCAAAAGTGTAGTAAAATTCCTGATCACTTAATAAAACGGTTATTGACTTTTGAATTCGGTCTACTCGTAACTAAACAGACCTGGTCAGGTATTGGTTAACCTCGGCCTTCGGCCTCGGTAACCAATACCTTACCACGTCTGTATAGTCACGAGTAGACCTCATCAAAAGTCAATAATTGTATAGAATATAATGGCAGTGTCCATGTTTTGCTCTAGAAAATCAAAAATATATGTCAGATCAAAAAGTAAAATAGGAGGTGCACAATGGCAATATGTAATTAAGAATCTGTGAAAGTTTCATTAAATTTCCTTCAGTGGTATGAGAGGAGTTGCGGATAAGAGATGGGTACCCCAAAGCGTAACAGACGGACGGACGGACGTACAGACGGACGGACTGGCGGAAATGCCGATTACTATATACCCTCCCACTTTTCAAGCGGGGGTATAATAAGTAATTGTTTGTATCATCTGTCCTTAAATGAAGCTTTAGATAGACATTGAAATTATAGCTATATAATTATAAAAGTGATTTAAATAATTATTTTGATAGTTGCTGATTATACTTCAAAACTAAAACATAATCTAATCCATATTGAAATCCTTTTTTTAAAGTGAAAATTATTATACCCCCCGCTTGAAAAGCGGGAGGGTATATAGTAATCGTTAATTCCGTCCGTCCGTCCGTCTGTCTGTTACGCTTAGGGGTACCCATCTCTTATCCGCAACTCCTCTCATACCACAGAATGAAATTTGATGGAACTTTCACAGAATCTTTATTACATATTGCCATTGTGCACCTCCTATTTTACTTTTTGATCCGACACATATTTTGGGTTTCCCGGCCACAGGAAAATATGGACTTTTCACCAGTTACAACCATATGGGAGGCGGGGGGTATCATTTAGTGAGCTCATCGCTCACAGTACCTCTAGTTTCAATAGTGGTTACTAACTATGTTTGCTATTGAAATGCACTCTCAACCACTATTGATATCATTATTTCAGTAGTGGTCGTTATTTCAATAGTGGTTGCAACATACCTATCTTTAAACTAGAGGTTCTGTGAGCAATGAGCTCACTAAATGATACCCCTCGCCTCCCATATGAATATAATGGCAGTGTCAATGTTTTGCTCTGGAAAATCAAAAATATATGTCTGATCAAAAAGTAAAATAGGAGGTGCACAATGGCAATATGTAATAAAGATTCTGTGAAAGTTTCATTTAATTTCCTTCAGTGGTATGAGAGGAGTTGCGGATAAGAGATGGGTACCCCAAAGCGTAACAGACGGATGGATGGACAGACGGACGGAAATACCGATTACTATATACCCTCCCGCTTTTCAAGCGGGGGGTATAATAATTTAACCTATATCATGTATAGGTTCAAATAAAAATTTTACACATTTCTTGAATGAAATTATACCCATCTCCGATTCTTTAAAGATATGTACAGTTCATTGAATTAAAGAAAGGTACCATTAAATGTAAATTAAAGATAGGTGCGATTGAATTAAAAATAGATACAATTGATTTGAAGATAGGTATAATTGAAACATATTCACAAAAGAATGAAAGATAGGTATATAATCCAATTGTACCTAGGTTAAATTCCTTTTCCGCTATTGAAATAATGACACCCCCCTCCGGGACATCGACTTGAACAAGGAAGAACTTAATTGTACAGAGTATTTTTATTTGGAGTACATTTTTTTATTATCAGTATCGTTATAATTTAAAATATATATAGGTTCAGTTCAATCTTTCCCATCCTTAAATCAATTATACCTATCTTTGATATTCATGGCATTTGTACCTATCTTCAAATCCATTGTGCCTATCTTCAATTAAATTAAAGAAAAATATTACATGTATCGTGTTAAAGATAAGTACAATTGAACTAAACATAGGCTCAATTAAATCAAAGACATGTATAATTGAATTAAAGATAGGTTCAATTTGATTTAAAGATAGATTCAATTGATTTGAAGATACATGTAGGTACAATTATTTGAAGAAAGGTGCAAATATTTGAAGATGGGTACAATTATTTGAAGATGGGTACAAATATTTGAAGATGGGTACAAATATCTAAAGATGGGTACATTTATTTGAAGATGGGCACATATATTTTAATGAGTTCTTCCTTTATTACTTGAAGGATGGTCCGGTATGTTACTGATATACACTGTAATGTCATTTAGTTTTATACTAGAACTCAACTTTTTCCCTTTTCAGTAAGGATTAAATGTGAAAATAAAAAGAAATCAAACATGTCATCTTCACGAGAGAGCTATGATATATCCACGAACACAGATCCCCCAGAATCTGGGAAGTCAGGTACAGTATATTTAAATTCTCCCTCCCTCCTACCATTCCTCCTTCTTTCTGTCTTTGCCTGCAATTTGTTTTCAGTTATATTTACAATTTGATGCTAAACATACTACATTGTACTATATTTAACATATTTTGAAATGGCTCGGATCCGAAAAACAAGAGGCCTATGGGCTACATTGCTCACCTGAGCACTGTGGCTATAAAAGAAGCAGAAATCAATCAAGAATTAAAATCTTTAATGTATATGTGGTCCAAACCTACCCCCCCCCCAAAAAAAGGGGAGGGGTATGGTTTGAAGTAACTTGAATAAATATTACTGAAGAAATGATTACATATTTCTTTGACACATTGTGGTTTTTTCCCTACTGGTTTAAAAATTTTCTTTCAGCCCCAACCTACACCCAGGGGTCATTATTTGAACAAACATGAATTTACATTTCCTAAGGATGCTTCTCTATTAATATGACTAAACATGGCTTTGTTATTTGTGAGAAGTTCCTATATATTCCTATGTAAACCTTTGATCGTTCATTGTGGCCGAACCCTGCATGTACCCCCGGGTGTCATGATTTGAACAAATTAGAATCTACACTACCCCAAGATGCTTCCATATAAATGGGACCAATCATGGCTTTGTTGTTCCTGAAAAGAAGATTTTTAAAGATATTTCCTATATATCCCTATGTAAAACTTTGATCGTCCATTGTGGCCCCACCCTACCCCCGTGGATCATGATTTGAACAAACTTGAGTCTATACTACGTAAAGATGCTTCCATATAAAATTGACCAGTTATTAGCATCTACGGGTGAAGGGAAACAAAAGCCGTGAATTTTATAGTCCCTGCCCCCCTTGGGCCTGGAGGGTGGGGCAAAAACCACTAAAATTAGTGAAATCTTTAAAGATTTTCTACTTTACTCCTGGACATCAAGTAGTCAAACTGTTGGTATGATTGTAATCAGCATTGAGTCCTCTACCAAAATTGTGAAATTCATGGCCCCATGGTCAGGGATTCTAGTGCTAGGTCGGGGCTAAATAGGTTATATAGTGAAAATGCATTATTTCTTTGAAATTCTTCTTTTCTGCTCCTGGGCATTAAATAAACTAACCAAGTGCATAGTTGAGTTGAAGATGACTGCCACTTTAAAAATCTTGAATTTCATTGCCCCAGGGTCAGGGGTTCTAGTGTTAGGGTGCGGCTATATAGATTATACAGTGAATATGCATTATTTCTTTGAAAATCTTCTTCTCTGCTCCTAGGTATTAATATAAATAAACTAACTAAATACATAATTATGATGAGTAAGAATGCCTCTTCCAAAATTGTGAATTTTATGATCCCAGGGTCAGGGGTTCTGGTGTTAGGGCGGTGAAAATGCATTTATTTCTTGAAAATCTTCTTCTCTGGTTCTTGGTATTAAATTAACCAACTAAGTACATAGTTATGATTAGCAAGAGTGCCTCTTTCAAAATTGTGAATTCTATGGCCCCTAGGTCAGGAGTTCTGGTGTTAGGGCGGGGCTTTATTGATTATATAGTGAAAATGTATTAATTGTTTGAAAATCTTCTTCTCTGCTCCTGGGTATTAGATAAAGTAACTAAGCACATAATTATGATGAGCAAGAGTGCCTCTTCCAATATTGTGGATTTTTTGGCCCCAGGGTCAGGGGTTCTGGTGTTAGAGCGGGGCTCTATTGATTATATAGTGAAAATGCATCAATTCTTTGAAAATCGTCTTCTCTGCTCCTGGGTATTAAATAAACTAAATAAGTATATAGTTATAATGAACAAGAGTGCCTCTTTCAAAATTGTGAATTTTATTGCCCTAGGGTCAGGGGTTCTTGCGTTAGGGTGGGGCGGGCGAGGCTCTATTGATCATATAGTGAAAATGCATTAATTCTTTGAAGAGTGCAAGAGTGCCTCTTCCAAAATTGTGAATTTTGTGGTTGCAGGGTCATGGTTTCTGGTATTAGGGAGGGGCAGGTTGGGCTAGACTATTGATTATATAGTAAGAATGCATTAATTCTTTGAAAATCTTCTTCTCTGCTCCTGGGTATAAAATAAACTAACTAAGTATATAGTTATGATGAGCAAGAGTGCCTCTTCCAAAATTTTTATGGTCCCACGTAGGTAGGTCACGGTGACCTACTTTTGAATATCCGAGGTACGTATTGGCTTAGAATCATCAAATTTTGTCAGTTTAGGCATCTTGGGTTTTTGGATAACGTCGACCAAAAAGTAAGTCACCGTGACCTACTTTTGATATATGATGGCTATATTTAATTATCTCTAGTACTAATTGGCTTAGAATCTTCAAACTTTGACAGATGATGCATCTTGGGTTTTCAGAGAATGTTGACCAAAAGTAGGTCATGGTGATCTACTTTTGAATATCTCAGGTACTTATTTAATTAGAATCATCAGTCTTTGTCAATTAATGTATCTTGAGTCCTCAGAAAATTTCAATCAAAAGGTAGGTCACTGTGACCTACTTATGGTATTTTATAATTGTATTATAATATCTTCAGTCTTCACTGGCTAAATATTATCAAACTTCGTAAGTAGATGCATTTTGGGTCTTATGATACTAATAGAGTTGGAGGCTTCTAATAGAAGTGATAGATTGTACAATTTATCAGAAGAGCGATTCTAGGCCCTTGGGCCTCTTGTATGCCAATGACACAAGTATATAAATTCATGATGAAGAAAGGTGCAGCTTGCCAAATGGTTATTTTTTCCCCCCCCCCCCCCCCCGGGCAAGGAATAGTCTGAATATAAATTAATACTTTGAAATCTGCTCTTTGGTATTACTGTAAACTCCTTATTTTTCACGAGTGCTTTTTCCGCGAACTGGCTCTTTAACGTCAAAACGCGAGAATTATAATTCGCGAATGGATGCTTCTCGTGAAATTATGCGGAAATTAATTCTTCGTGTATAATTAGGAATCTACGGTAATCAACCATATGCATTTATGATAAGATTTGCAAAATTGTGAAATATGTGGCCCCAGGATCAGTGGTTTATTTGGGATGAGGTGCGCAACTGGTGATAAAGTGGAAGTGCATTTTCTCTTTGTCACTCTGGGTATGACTATTAAGTAAATAGAGTAAGCATGCTAAGTTTATAATTATGATAATCAATGGTGCCTCTTTCAAAATTGTGAATTTCATGGCCTCTGGTTTAAATCAAGAACCAAATTTAATTGTTTGAAACTTGTTACACAATACTCAGGTGACCTATAAGGCCCGTGGGTCTCTTGTCTAAATTATCTCCCCTAGATGACATGACACTTCATTTGAACAAACTTAAATCCCCTTCATCCAAGGATGGTTTGTGGCAACGTTTTTAACTTTGTTTAAATTTGGCCCATTAGTTCTTGTGTAGAAGTCGAAAATGTGAAAAGTTAACAGACAGACGGACTACAGACAAAATGTGATCAGAAAAGCTCACTAGAGCCTTTGGCTTAGATAAGCTAATGAAAGGATTAAGTATAATTAGATATGTGGGAAGTCACTTACATCATGGAGGTCTCATATATTGATCATAAAGTTTCATGGGGCATAAAATTTTTTGGAGATCCACGCCCTCGGTTTCTATGCCCCATGACTAAACTAATCGTACCTGTGATCATGCTGACGCACAAAACGTACCAGTCCCTAGATGTGGCACAGCAATACCTTTCTCTTCTGATTTTTTTGCCTTGCATAGTACTTTTTTCCGGTGAGCTAAAGGGAGGGGTGGATAAAAAATCCTCCTCCTCCATATCTTCCTCTTCTAAATTTCATCGTTACTTATTTTCTGTTTCCTTTACTTCCTCTTCTCCCAATAGCTTCTCTGTTATTACTTTTGCCTCCCCTATCATTAATTTTCTTCTATCGACTCACTTTCACAGCCCTCTCCTGCTTTTGACTCCCTATGTATTTCACTATTCAATATTTTATTACTCACTAAGAGTCCATTTCAATTAATAAAGAAAAAGACTTCATTCTCATCGTAATGTTGAAATTGGAAACTTCCATTCCAGTTATGTACGTATACATGTAAATTTACTGGGATAACAGAATCACAAATCGTCCCTTGGGAGAGAGCTGGATCACGTACATGAAATGCTCTTTCTGTTTTTGTCCTTTATGGTGCGCCCTTTGATGTGCGTTTATATAACGTTGGAACATTTTCATCTTCGTGTTGGAAATCACTGATCTTATTTCAACTATATAGTTTTTTTTCTTTTTTTTCAATTATTAGTAATGGGGGGAATAAAATTTGTTAATTTTAATGTCCGTACCTCTTTATGTCTGCTGGATGGGCGAAAACTACGAAAAATTACTGCTTTAATTTTCCTCCCTTAAAACCTAGATATGGAGCAGACTTTTGTCAATATTGTAAAAAAGCATTGAGCTCTACTAAATTATGAATTCTTACCCCAGGATTAGTGCTTTTGGTGTTTTTGATGGGCTGTATTTATCACATATAAAAATTGCATAAATTCTTTCGTAGAAAAGTTTTCAGTGAAAAAAAAATCACTATTTAATAAAAACCTTTATCTTCTGCTTTATTTGTATACTTTCTTTGGTACACTTTCAGGAGTTGTGTGTATTTTTAAATCAGGCAGAAAAGAACATAGCAAAATACTTAAAACAACGGTTCATCAGTTCAGAAAATGGTCATTCCTAATGACATCAAAAGAACCTAAGAGATATTTAAAACAAAAATTGGAGGATATAAAAACTGATATTTCACTCAAAATAAGTCAGTATTGTGTTGCAGTGGAATTTTCATCTATGTACCAGGAGGAAAAATTTGAGAACTGGATCGAAAAATGTTTTGACATTACAGAAAACTGTTTTCGAGACTTAGAATTGCTTCATTTGAATGGACCATTGAATGACATTCAACATCTTTACCGAGAGATGAGGAAATCGAACTTGATTGAAAATGATTCTGTATCAGTGTTTGAGTTAAGAGATACGAATGGAGTTTTCATTTTAGGTAGAGGAGAAAATATATTTGACCTAATTTTGGACATGCAAACGCACATGAAAAGCATTTATATATTGAGAACAGAGACAATAGAGTGCATTCTTTTTACCTGCTTTTCATTATCTCCTTCGCAATTCCGATTGAACAGGGTGTTTAAAGGAATGGAGAAGACAATGCAAGTATATCCATATATAAAATTATATCAACACGGAATGAAAGTCAAACTGATAGCAAATGAAAAGGACTCTGCAGCAGCAAGTAAATATTTAAAAGCCAATTCGTGGATGACTGGTATCCACACTGAATCCTGCAAGGAATTGGATTGGCTTGCGTT
>NW_026921012.1:0-18391 GCF_032062105.1 Saccostrea cuccullata
GGACAAATTAAGCAGCCTAATATCTGTTGCTACTGGCATGGCTGAAGTACTGGGGACATCTGGTGAAGGACAGGTGAACATTTTTTATCATAAAAAAAGGTTTCATGAAAACTTTAGACTAAACAGTGGCATTATATAATCAGGAAAATATCTTTACTTGTTTGAAACGTACATGCATGTTTATATATATATATATATTATATTATGATAATAGGTAAATGTCAGTAAGTGTCATTGAGTGGCATTCTCAAACTTTCATTGCAAGACACCGAATTCTTAGTCCTTGTAATTATGATCGACAAGTTGACATAGAGTTATAACATGATCTCATATGATTACATAAATACACTGTTTATGACAAGTCAACATAATCATCTGACAATTAATTCGATATAACTAATCTTCCGTCAAGTTATGGCAGGCAAATACAACCATAATTAACAAAATATGTATATTTTGTTGCCTATATAGATTGATCGTGGTGGTGGAAAAATGGTTTCCTGGAGTTTTAAGGGTCAGTTGAGGGGAATTCATTGGCGATACATAGGGCTGAGTCTGGATCAAAGTACCGGGACCACCGGTCACTCTGTGACAAAAAGCAGGAATGGGGCTATTGAGCATTCCATGAAAGACTTGTTCAACAAACTAGCTGCAAAGGGTTTACTTTGAAATATTTTACAATCATCCATACGTTTCCAAGTATTGAATGTAAAAAAAAATACATAATACGATATCAGTATCATATTATTAGGAATTTTAACTCTGTATTCTTTATTGAGCAGAGAACCTTCTTTTATCACTTTTATGCATTGATATTTAAAACAGCCACTTTACTTGCCCCCTCCCCCTTTTCAAATATAACCTCTTAACGAAAAATTCACAGGGTACACATGGCTGTCATTTTCAATATTTGTAGGTCGGTCGTAACAGCTTGAAATTTTGTCTGAATTTCCCTAAAATAAATTCCATGCAACCATAATTTTAGGATCAGTCTTTCGAGGACAGCGCAACCAAAAGGCGTGTTACACTGTCTTGTAAATTTCAGCTTGGAGATTATCGTTTTTTTTTATAGAAAAAAGTATAAAATTTCAAGTGGCTTTGAATATTCATTATTATTACCTAATCAAGTGATTTTTGCAGTTTTATTAGAGATTTAATATTTTCATCTACTTTGGATGTGTTTTCAGTTTTCCTTATCTTTTCAAACCGATCTATTGACCGGTCAATAGAATGCGCGTTCTATTGACCGGTCAATAGAATAGGCGTTCTATTGACCGGTCAATAGACTGCGCGTTCTATTGACCAGTGACGTATTTCGTCAAAAACGACCCGGGTTTAGAATATAGTTGTTTGTAACACTGCACAGACATGGTAAACAATTAATATCTTATTCGATGTTTCTTCATTGGTTTTAAAAATTGTGTGTTTTCAATGGTCGGATATTTTTTTAATGAGAGTTACTTTTAATTAATACACTGTGGAATGTGGTCCCATGTAGCAGTAGGTGCTCTGCTGGCACGAAAAAGGCCCCTATCCACCGGGAAGTGGTGGTGTCTCCATAAGAGTGAAAAATTTTCCAAAGGAATGTTAACAATAGTCTATACAATCAATCTTTAATTAATATTACATATGCACCGTATCTAGGTAAAAATTAACAGTACGGGAACCTTATGTACTGAATATACAATTTTGAACATTTAATACGGAAAATAAAATTAGGTAATAAAACAATTATTTAATGCCTGAACAGTCAATAGACCATAAAATTTTTCCCTCGGTGCAGGGAACAGCTCAGTGTGTTCTATTGCCCTCGGCCGCTGGCCTCGGGAAATAGAACACAGTGAGCTGTTCCCTGCACCTCGGGAAAAATATTCTGGTCTATTGACTGCTCAGGCATTAAATAATTGTATACTATAACAATTGTAATACTCATTTGAAAAACCAAAATGACTCTGGACCACTAGAATGATACGAAAAATCAGTAATATTAAAAAATGTTGTATAATAAAATTACATACATTGGCAAGTATAATATTTATAGTATTTGTTTATCATTGCAATTTTATGAATAGCAAACCAATATTAAACAATATGTATATAATAACAAGTTATTGTACATGAAATATAATTTATTTGATTGAAGAAAATCTGTCAAGATTAACGTTATATTTAGCTATTATTGCAAATGAATAAATTTCATTTATGTTAAATGTCCCTGTTTAATAATGTTATTATATAACAGTGGCTGTAACGTACATGGTTTTCTACTAAGCAGCTATACATTTTTTTTTATTTTATTGAGCTAATTTTACACTTTTTCTTTACCTAAATATGTGTTCAAGCAATCAACAAAGCTCTAATCAATCACATGATCATTATTGATTTTAGACTGTATTTTACTTTTCCGATATTTACTTTATTAAATGAAATATTTCACTTCTAAATGTTTTTTTTTTATTTTTTGTTTAGTCGTTTGGAAGAGTACTAAGGAACATAAATTATGTGGAAATTGTGCAGAGAGAGAGAGAGAGAGAGTTGTGTTTGACATGTTACATTTGGATTATTTGAATTTTTCTCCAAAATAATTTGTATATAAATAATGAATTTTTGATTTAATGTCCAATGGACTGGTACATGTGTATGTCTTGTAAAAAATGGTTGAAAAAAGGATCCAAGACATAAAAGTTTTAAAACTAAAAAGACATTAATGGTAATCTACATGTACGTACATGTTACAACCAAGCTCCATTATAAATAAACCCGATGGCTTTTACTATCGCCAACTTTCCTTACTTATGCATCAATATACTTTCACAACCTGCATACGGAATTTATGTATCTCAATTGATTCAATACGCTACGTATGACCAAGTTCTAAAACGATGCCAATTATTGACAAGTTGTTAAAACAAGAATATCAGCGGTTTTTATTTAAGGACATCATTTTGTAAGTTCTATGGTTGATACAATGGCCTTGTCCGAAAATGCAATTAATCATTGAGTCAAATGCTGACTAGCATTGTTCATACTATTTGTTAGTCCATTATTTATACATTTACACTAAATTTACGACAGATTTTTTTATGTTATATCCGGATCATGACAAAGAGCACACGCAGACCACTCAGCAAGGTATTCGCACTCCTCCGTGGTACTTGATCCAAGATCGGATGTTTAGGAGTTTCCTGTTTTCTCTGCTCCTGCTTTCTTTAGTTTTGAAATCTTTTCCGTAATTATGTTTCATGCAATTCTTTGGTATTCAATTTTAATATCACTATACATATACAAGTACGAGAATACACATAAAGCGATAAGTTTTATTAATTAATAAAAAGCTGAGATAACAAAAACTCGAATAACAGCTTTCTCTTTGTAAATCTAAGAACCGTTGTTTTATAATTCAAACATAAAATTCTTAATTGAGAGTTGGTATAACGCCAAAGCAATACTAATTTACTTGAATGGGTTCTAAAATTACCTGCATATAAATAGATATTACTTACATGCAAATAACGTCATCCTCTTGGCAATCTTAGTATATAAAGACAATTGATTCTCAATTCTCAACAAGGAAGTATGTAATCATACTTTAAATGTAGATTTAACTTTTTGATTTGCTAAATCAGTACGTCCCTTTGGTACAAATTCAAATCTGATTGAGTTTAATATAAAAAAATTCACATAATCAAAAATCGCCTAATAAGCAGCTTCATTCTCTAACTTCTGGAAGAGAAAGTAAGTCATCCCTAAGAAGACACTCAATTCATGAGCAAAAGGCGTCATCACAGAATGGCAGACATTGCTAGATTAATCAACTTAGTTCAGAATTTGGCAGAAAAATCAACTACGGGAAAGGTTTGTAACACTATATGATTTAATGTTTTAGGGTTTTCATTTATTCTCTCGATAACAGAATAGAAGTATGATTGAGCATCAATTCGATAAAATTTACATGTACACATTTCTCAAAGGATTTATTTAAAAATCAAAGACTTTAATCTTTAATTTTTAATCTTTTCTTTTCGTATGAATTAAAAGTAAGGATTCGATGACAATTTGTTTTACTTCTGCTAGGTTTGAGCATTGCATTTTTTATTATGGCATTTCAAGACATAATAAATTAAAACTAAAATGAATTTTCTTACGATTTATTTCGCAACAGTGTAATTTTAGATTTGATTTACATACTGGAAATACATTTATATGATTTGATTGTGCGTGATTTTAATAAATGAAAAATGAAATGAATATGTTCAAACGAAATTTCCAATGCTTATGGTAGTTGTTTATATTGTTATACTCGAAAAATAAACGTAATTTATATCTCCAAATACAGTGTATTTATTCTATACGTACTTAGACTCACCGCGTTTCAATTGGTAGAGGGATCATCCTTCGTCAAAGAAAGAAGCACTAGTACTTGTTTCTCCGCTTTATTGTAAAAATGGAGTATAAACATTAATATGTAGGTCTTTTAAATGCAAATAATTCTAAAAATATAGAGTTTAAATCTGGTATTTATACGCGTAGGTAATAATTGCTTTTGAAATACAGTTTGATCGCGGGGGAGGAAGGATTGTCACCTGGTCTATCGAGGGTCATTTCACAGGGCACTGGTTTCAGTGGAAATGCACAGGAACCTGTAAGGATCTTACAACTGGAGAAACAGGATATGCAGAAACCGAAAACAGAGACGAGGCTATCGAGGATTCCTTGAAGGATATGTTCCAGAAACTACATGCAAGAGATGCCATTGCTGATATTAACCCCTTTGAATTAAGGCAGAGTCACGTTTGATTAAAAAAAACAGTGGATTTTGCTTAGTTAAGTAGTGTTTGTATTACTGACTGAAATTGTTTTATTTTAAATATTTACACCGATACATACGATTTTTTAAGGAATAGTATACCGGGGGATTAACCATAGTTGGAGACATGGGATAATTTGCATAAAGGGCAAAGGTTATTTTCCATAGTGTACGCATCATCCTGATATATATTAACAAATAATGAATGGTTATTTAACGTACATAAATATGATGTAACAATACTATTGGATAATATCATAATTATGAAGTAGTTATTTTGAAAATATAGCAAATCTACCGAACCTTACTTTTTTGGAATTTTCTATGAATTTATTTATGATTGGGTATACAGGATTACAAATTAAAAGTCGAAAGCAAATTGAAACTCTTATATTACAGGAAATAAGAAAAGAACGTCAAATCTACTTTGCATATCCATATCATTAAAATTGAAGTCTCAAGGCATGTAGGCATTTGGGATATTCGAGAAATGCCTTACTTTAACTTCTTTAGACAAAAAACGTATTTCACATTTATTGACAAACATAGGGGACCGACCTTTTTTCATCTCTTCAATTTTTTTATTTCAAATTTTTCATATTCCTGTTTTTTTTTTCATGAGCACCATTAAAGGCAGATAATTTGTCAAACTGCACATCAGATAAATCAAAATAGTACCGTATATAATATGCATATAAACCGAGCAGCATTTTTTGCAATGCGTTTTGTGTAAACCTTGCATCTATTAAGTGCATATATTCTTGCCTTACAATTTGTATGAAAAATATTAGTCAACATTTGATTAAATAATATATGTTATCATTAAGTCTACTTATGGTCCTAATATAATCTATGCAAACGTATACAGTTTATAGCACCATACTTTCATCAGATTTTTAACTGCATTGTTGCAACTGTTATTAAGGATAGATGATATAAACATATTTTTTTCTTTGAAAAAGATTTAATATCATGTCACAAGTTCAGAAAGTGGGTGGTTCTTAGAGAAAATTTTCCCCGAAGATCGTGGAAAGTCTTGGAAAATATTAGTAATAATTCATTGAAAAAAAAAGAAAAACAAATATAGACAAATCGCATTCAGTAAAAGTTAACAGGTGAAAACAAATTTCAGAATATGTTACCATGCTGCTAAAAGTGTCATATAAACTTTAAAAGAGTATACCAAATTTTTATACCATAAATTTTATCGCGGCCGCCACATAATTTATCTGGCGTTCGCTGTATAACATCTGGCGGCCGCCACATATTTATCTGGCGGCCGCCAAATAATAAGTGGCGACCACCACATAATTATCTGGCGGCCGCCAGATATATAAATGGAGGCTGCCAGATAAAATATTTTTTGTACGTGGAACCAAGGGGCTTCCGTAGGAAAGAGTATGAAAATTTTAGTTGATTTCAACAATTCTAAAGGGGGAGTTTCGATAAGGCTGTTTTGCGGCCCCTCGAGAAATGTTATGAAATTGTGATATGTTGTAGATAAATGTCTTATCTTCCTAAAAATATGAAAATAATTTATACTGCACATTTTCTGGTCACGTGATAAATTAAAGTTTAAGTATACCCCCTTCCCTTCATTTTAGGAGAAGGCATATTTAAAACGGGATACTGAAGTTTTTTCAACGTCAAAACATAAGTAAAATGTGGTAAATGTGAATAAAGACATCAAATAACACATTTCTATATAAATTTTACAGAAAATTGATAAAATGTATTTTATGTGAATGTTTTTTAAATTGCAACATTCTTCTCGACTTTTAATTGTAACTTTTCTTTAAAAGAGGGACAATTTAACTTATAAAACATATATATACAGTATAGACAGAAACATTTACAAGAGGAATTTACTGACAGCTTATATTTGAAAATAATAATCAATTCATAACATTTTTCCCGTACGTAGGGAAGCAAATGTAAAAAAAAAATAGACATGAGATAGATCAATTTTAAGTGTAATTTACAGGTATTTAGAACTGTTTGAAATACATTTTCATCAACTAAAGTTATAGCGCAAATTTTATTGTGAAATTATACAGTAATATTATTGAATGTAATTTAAATCATGCTTTGAAAAAAAATGGATTTCCGTACGATTAAAGAAATGCAAGTACACATTAATATTATTTTAAAAGAATATTCAAAAGAATTGCAATTGCAATGCTTATTGTATTTTAATGTATAAATAATATTGTAAAAAATCAATTTATTTTATCAAGATAGTATTTATTTGTCCCCTAACTGTAAAACCAGAGGGACCACAGGTATAGTTTCCGTATCGTCTGTTTAGCTGTCCGTCCCTCTGTCTGTCAGTCTGTCCCATTTGGTTTTCCGCACTTTTCTCTATAATTGCTTACTTGCAAACTTTTATTTGATAAACTTGTTTTTAGTATTACTTTGATTTTTTTTACCTTGGGGGGGGGGGTGTCAATTATTTTTTCCAGAAATGCTTATAAATATTTTTCTAAGTTTTGGAAAATGAGTTAACCTCAAACCGGTGGGTGGGGGGATGGGGTGGGGGTGGGGCTTTTTTCCCCCAAAATGCTTGTAAATATATTTTGCTCAGTTTTGGTTAATGAGTTAACCTCGATAAGTAATAGATCATATTTGTATTTTGTTTCACTCAATGCTTTTTTTAGCGGAATTTGTTAAATTGGAATTTACATGACTTTTATTTAATTACAAAAATCAGTTAATACTTGCAGGTAGATAACTATAATAAGTAATGCAATGCTTACTCGAATAAATAGCCAGATGATAAAAAAAAAACTTAAATAGATTGAGTGTCTCCATTTCATTCTGAAAATTAGAGGTATTTTTTAAAACAACTTAAAAATGCACATTATGTTCTCAGCAACTGAAACTAGGTTCTTGCTTCACCAATTTTAGTTACATAAGTAAGTGCTTGTCCAGATCGCAGTTCAAAATACATTTATAAATGCCAAAGATGTGTTAAATCTCAAATTCTACAGAAACATAGAAAATCAATATTTAGTCTTTAAAAAAATTACATTCCCAACTTAAATATCAACCACACGCAAAAACATAACGAACCTCCTCTAGCAGATTGGAGCAAGGGTTTCTATTCGAAAAAGGCTAATATGATATTTTTTCTGATATATGTTTGATTCTGAACGTTAAGGAATGGACTCGTTTTCACTTCTTTCGTTAAATCAGTCAGAAAATAGAAGTAAGATCTGGCATCTGGACCATTTCTGATAATGTGCAATCCTAAATGTATCATCGGTGCATGTTTTGTCAACCTTTTACTCTGAGCATTCATCAATGAAATGTAAGTTAGACCCAGCATCCGAACCAAGTCTAGTACTAGGCAGCAGAAGATGCATCATGAAGCATGTCTGGTCATCAAGTACTCATAGTGGCATTGCTAAGAAAAACTTTAACTTACTTTCAAAAAATTTGACCTCGACACATATTAGCTTAAAACACAGCATCTGAAACCCGACAGATGACAAGGAATTACTGTTCAAGGGACAAGATGATATATAAAAAATATCTACTTGAAATTTTTTTTTTAACTGGGAACGCCAATGCCGATTGTATTAAGAAAACTCCCCCTGTTCAGTGTAGTTGAACTAAAAATATGACGTTAACGTTACATGCTGGCAACGAAATAAGTATGAAAATAAAGATAGTATCCGAAAATGTATTCTATTGTTAATATTTTCAAGCATTTAATTTGAATTTTAAAAAATATGTTAATTTTGGCTAAGTATTTTAACCTGGTGTATGATCAAGTAACCAGAATGTTCTAATTTTAGGTATGCAAATTTTAGACAATTTTCAATTTTTGGATATGAAGTGCACACGCGACACTCATCATATTGTAAACTATTAGTGTGCAGGGTACGTATATCTAAAAATTGGGCAAAACTAGGTGAGTGTCCCTCATGCACTTCATATTCTAAAAATCGATTTATAAATGCCACCCTCTTATATTTTCCCATAGGCCTAATGTTAACGCATTTGCGGGTACATCTAAGTTTGTGTCGGCTACGGTGTGAATTTATCTCATATTAACTTTGAAATATTAATAACAGAAAATTAAGATATTCATCTTAAATTCTAAACAAATTTTGAAAAATTATATTGAAATTTATTTTTATGAAAATAAGTGGGCCGAGAAACGGCCTTATCGAAACTCCCCCTTTCATTCCCATACCGATACAATATATCCTTATGAGCTTCTGAATAAAGAAACAACAAAGGCTGACACATCTGCTTCATATTTGGATATTCTCTATCGTCTGCTTTCCTTACTTATGCAGCAATACGAGGAGTGATCAAAAAGTTCACAAACTAACTGATTAATTCCCATACAAGAAACAATATTTGGTTTCAATGTTGAGAATATTTTAAATTAATCCTCTCCAATTTTATCACACACCAACCACCGTTCTGTGCATGCGCGAATCACATGATATTGGCGGTTTTGTGACCCCCTCCGTAGCGTTCTTTCACAAAAGTTGAAAGATTTTTCTGAGTTTTATATTTCTTTCCATGTGAGTTAATTTTTATGACAAGAACATTTCATTTATCAGAAATGGTCATATCTCGGCTACAGAATGGATGGATCATAATATCATTTCCAAAAATAAGCATGGCGATCATTAATTAAAACACATATCTTCTGTCTCAGGAGAGACCTTTATTCAAGGTGGAAAAAGAATGGGTGCATCCTTTTTATCATATCTAATATATTTAAAATCTAAAGTAAACGATATCTTAGGTATTAAATATATACTTAAAACATTGATCAAATATTTAACTTTTTTTCAAAGTGCTAATTGGAGGTCTTTGATTGCAAATTGCTTAATTAAAAATACATATCTTTTCAAACTTGCTTTCACTGGGCAAGATGACAAGAATCATTTTCAACTATCAGCTTTCCTTCACTAAAACGATTAATCCAATCATTAATTGAATTTTTAGGATCTAATTTATCTCAATGAATTGTCTACAAAATTTTAATATGATACTATAGAGGGATTTCTAAGATATACAATAAATTGTACAGTCGTTTGTTGAACGAGTTTGACTTAGACAACCATTTTTCGTCACAAGTGACCTAAATAGTTATGTCATTTTCACATTGTGACGTCACAAACAAGGAAAAAAACTTTATTCAGCATATGCTATTTATAGAACTTGTGTATGGCTATGTGTGTACTGAATTTCATTCTAATCTTAAGTGTGGTCTTCTAGATATAGAGATAGTTTGCGAACTTTTTGATAACCCCTCGTATACCTTCATCATCTGCATACTGAGTTCATGTACGTCAGTTGATTCAATACGCAAGAGCATGTACTTCCTATAATAATTCCTAAAACGAGGATAATTTATTGACAAAGAAGTTACAATGACCTTGTCTGCGAATAAAATTTATCATTAGGTCAAAAACTGACTGATTTATTGTTAGTTCATTGTTTAAACACTGAATTAACGGCAGATTTTTCCGTGATTTGCCGTTCAGGACAAGAGGTACACAGCGGTTGTAAGTCGGCTGGAAATGGCCACTCCTACATGGCACACCATTACACCTATGTTAGGAGGTCGTGTTTTTTGGCTCTGCTCCCATTGTGTATTGTTTGGACTTATGAAATATCTTGAATACTGTTTTATCTCCATATGTTTCGTTCACTAGAGAAATATAAATGTTAATTTTTTTTCTGGTGAATAATATATAATTATGGACTTCGGTGTAGGTGGATATGTGGTTATAAGAACTCATGGCAATTGATATTGACCTCAGACACAGAAAGTGATAGCGACCAAGTCTGCAAGGTCGCTATCATTTTCTGTGTCTGAGGTCAATATCCATTGCCATGAGTCCTTATTACCACATATTGACTCTTCACTGAAGTCCATTATAGTTATATTATATAATCACTCGAAGTGAATGCACTGACACAGTCCTTACTAAACAGACTTGGCTGTCATGACGTCACAATGGTTAAAACACGCTTCTTATACTATGACGTCACGTTATATGTAAGTTCAGTGCAACCGATCGCTGTGTCGTGCGTTATCATTTTCCGCCGACACGCTTTTGCGTCGTTCTCATAAAAGGAGGAATATCACGTGACGTACTTCCAGCCAATGAAAACTACGAAAATAATCTACTTATATAATATATAAACCTTACGGAAAAGTATATACCGATAATGTTGTTGAATAAATAAAAGACTTCGTGATATGTTAAATTTAAACTAGACTGTTGATAATCTTCATTCGTTAAATTATTTGATTTATATTTGTAACAAATTGTTTATTTGTTGAGCAGGTACTTGCATATTGAATAAACTGTTTCCATATGATTAATAGTTGTTGCATGGAATCCGATAAATTAAAGAATAAATGAAAAAAAAAGAAGAATCAGAAATGTTCATTATATAAATGGAAGCCAAAAGCAGCAAATATTTTGCAACGAATCAAGTTTATATTTTCTTCTAGTTTCTGCACTAGTATCTTCATAAACCTTTGTATATCTGGATAATGAAGAAAGCGTCAATACGTTTAGTGGACAACTTCTGTGGTCTGTCTATCATCTATAAAAAATGTAATTACTTTGTTGGAATCTGAAACAGTATTTTATGAAATAAAAGCAATTTTAAGCTTTCGCCAGTAGCATTTTCAATTCTGTTAATAAGACGTTTATATAAATATAAAAGGCCCATGGGACACATCGTTCACCTGAACACTGTGGCTAGAAAAAAAGCTAGAAATCAGTTCACCTATAAAAAGTGTAAACCCAAACCAAAAAAGTGGATCAAACCAATCCTTACAGAGCCTGGGGAGATGGTATGATTTAAACAAACTTGAATCTACATTTACTAAGGCCTCTTGTGTATTTCTATGACTGAGTCTTTACTGTCCTTTTCATTTGAACTTACACTGTATCCCCTTTCCTTGCTTAACTGCACTGCACTATCTGAGGATGCTTCCATATTAATATGACTAGCTAAAACTGTGGCTACATTGAGTCTCCTTTACTCACGTATGCTTTGCAGTAATTTTTGTTAAAATTGGTCCAGTGGTTCTTGAGAAGAAGTCAAAAATGTGAAAAGTTTACAGACAGATAGACGGACGGACAGACTGACAGCTAGACAGATGAACTTCGAAAAATATGATAAGAAAAGAAGCTCATTTGAGCTGACGGCTCAGGTTAGCTAAAAGTTACTATCAAGTTAAAAGCATTTGAAAATGTATAATACCTGATTTTTTCACAATTCTGAGATCTCGTTTTGTTTTACAATACATGCAGACAGGGGCTGTAATTATCAAGGTAAATAGGAAGAGGATGAACAAAGGTGCAGCACTGGCAAAGCCTGACCTGGGTAAAAAGGTACAGTGTACTTTAAATTAGCGATGGATCTATATATACGTGTACATGAATTCAGAATTATTTTGTGTAACATAAATTAAATTTGCATCCTCTTAAACAACTGTATAAGAAAAATTTCTAGTATTTATATAAATAAAGTTTTTTTTTCCTTACTTTTGATCCTCCCTTTGTTGTACTTGAAAATATCTTATCTCAGTATATCGTGGATTTTTTTCCTTCCCTTCATCGTTTTCAGGATGGAGCACAAAACACTCTGGATCTATTTATCCGAATAAATATTGATCAGTTTAATAAGTGATTGTTTCATTATGTGTACTATATTCATCATTGCTCAGCTTAAGCAAAAATGAAAATAAAAAAAAAATTATTACACATCAAAGTATATTTCAAACTCAGTTTAGTCCTATCAGATATTTACAGTAAGATGAATAAGAGAACATACATAAATATCCCAAAGATGATTTATATTTGAATGGACAGGAGTTGCTGAAATTGTCACATTTATTCTCAAAATTTGGTTGAATCCTTTCCCCTCCTTCGTTGTACTCTGCACAGGAAAACCCTTTAAAGAATGTACAATAAATATGTATTATTTGTAAGGATTGATTTATTCTATGTAATTTTACGATTAATTTACTCGCACACTACAACTCGTTTATTACGAACTCGTTATAGTGATGTTACCGTGGGTCCTCAGCTATATGTAAATTTAATCAATTCCTTACATGGGTACGGTGGCGGATCCATAAAATTTGAGAGTGGGGGATGGAGGTCAGGGTATGGTCCCACATCCGCACCCAATGCCTTGAATTATTGAATATCGTGTATTTTTGGACATAAAAAGGGGGGAAGGGCGGATAAAAAAATGCTGTTGTAGAAAGTAATTTCGTAGGTCCCATTGACTTTGCTTTGACCGAATTTTACACTGTATACAAATAAATTGAGATTCTATTTTAAATCAGCACTCACTGTAATTTAAAGGCAGAGATTTTATGCACAGCCTTCAAAAATACCTGGTCAGGGTAGCCCTGTCAATCAATTTTGTGTAGGTCCATCATTGGATGCTGGAACTTTATTGACAGTTGCTTGCTGGACCCTGTGTATACCCTGTACACCTTGTTTGGTACTCGTGGTGACCTTCTAATTAACTTTTCATCCTTTGATGTTTACTGAACATGGTATACAGAACTACTGTATTACTATCAGGAAATTTTTTAGGTTGATAATATATGAATGAAATATACCTTTAGTATTTGAAAAGAAACTAATATAATATGCATTTTTAAAGCCACAAAAATAGGATTTAATACACAAACTTTTTTAAAATGAAATTTCGATATAATTTTTAATATGCTTAGTGGTAAAGTAGAAATGTTATTGATCAAGTTCAGAGCAGCACTGTTTAAAGTAATTAAATTTAAAAAAGTGTATCTTATCATGGGTAACTTACATTTTTCTTTTTTTATTCAAATGACAATTTACAAACATGTTTTAAGGTGACAAAGCCTTTATTTTCATAGTTAGGATACATGAAGCCTTACAGTGCAGGTATTTTTTTGTGAAATGTAGTTCACAGAGCTCTCTTTTCATTTAATAAATACATGTACATGTAAATGGGATTCCTGGGGATGAATGAATTAAGTCTAATTTGGTTGTTACAAGAGTTGTTTTCACACAATTAACTCAAACTTACTAACTCAAAATTAACACAAACAATAACATGTAAAACAATCTTTGCTTTAATATTTAAATTGATAGTGTGAAATACTTTTTTTTTAAATAGGTAGGGATGTTTTCAAACAGTCAAAATTAAATCAATAAAAAATTGAGAGGAAAAACTTTTTACTTCTAATTCTAAAATTGTCTCAAAATCCCAAACACAGGTAAAGTTTGACACCTAGGGTATTTCACTGTGTATTAAATCACTTCCTGTGTATAGAGTTTAGGAGACAGATGACCACAGGTAGATTGCTAGCCACCAAGGCATTCACACCTGTACAAAATAAGCCCCTCCCTCACCTGGAATTTACCACCCGGTAAAAAACCTCTGCCTTTAAGGCATATTTCCGTGCCAACAACAGTGGCGGCACGGGTCCCAGTTTTTGTAATGACATTCCAAGGGCTCATGATACTCTTTACAAAGCCCAAAACTACCCATAACGCTCTACAGTTTAAAGTAAAGAATTTAATGTAAAAAAAATACTTGATAAGAAGTAAGTTCTCCGAAAAAAAACCTTAAGTAATCAACCACATTCATTGATTGTTATAATTCAATTTAAAAAAATGCATTTATTATGTTTTTTTTATCATAAGGAAGAAAAATAAACATACATGTAGCACAGTTATTGTTCATTCTAACAAACAACCAACGTTAGACAAAACCTAAAATTCATTGATGTTCGTTACCTATGATATCCGTATCGGGGCCACATAACTCAAATGTCGCATTTCTCCATGCATTTATAAGACAGTGGTATTTGAGAGGAGCCATGTTATTACACTTAAGGGAAATTCTAGAGCAGCCTTTCTTCTCTTCCGATACAAGCCATTGCTCTTTTGTTCTTGGACAGGTGGGGACTCTATTAACATCAGTCAAACAAGAAGGAATTGTAACGTGCACATTCACCTAACGCAAAGAAAACGTAAAGGATGAAGTCACATATCCCAGATAAAAATAACAACGTTTATTTTTAGTCGTAAATATTACGAAAAGTATGAAGAGATCTCTAGAAAAGTCAGTGAAGATACAGATGTTATGAATTAATGGATATGGAAACATTTTTTTTTTTATTTCAGAGATAATGTAAAACAATGTACCTCTCTAAGTATCAGCAGAAATATAAAGACTGGTATGCTTGTATTCAGAACAACTGCAACCGTAGGGAAAACAAACATAAAGTTGATTTCAAAACGAAAGAAGTGAATTCTTTAAAAGATAAGAAAAAAAATATAAAAGAAATATAGAATGGAAACGTGTATTTGTATTTACCTTTCATATAGGTGTTGATAATTTTTGATTGTAAAGGAAGGAAAGTTCTCATTGTAGGTTTTATATGGATTAAACGTTGACTTTCATACTTTTAGTACAAATATCTCACACACGCAAATCTGTCGACAGACTGTCATAATATATCAATCATCCTTTAATCTCTGAGTTTTTGGATTAAAATGTGCTGTTTCATCCTGCACAAAAGAACAAAAATAATATCGTTAGTGTTTTAGGTGTTGATGAAAAAATGAGCTGAATAATAGAGCAAAAGAAGCTTGGGAAATATGACAAAGAATCAGTGAGTTTATTAATTACTTGTTGCCTTGGATTACTTAAATGTAAAGTTACAAAATGATCCCCATTTGGTATAGTACATGTATCTGGTATGAAGCTCGAAACGATAAACAAAAATGAGAATATTAAGCGATCAACAAAAAAACCCATCCCACTGGACTATAGAATATATATTTCAATGCATTGTTCGCTTTTCGCAATATAAACTTAATTCGTGATGTTCGAACATAAAGTCGTAAAAATTAAAGATATTTAGATGGAATACAACATATTTAAATATCCAAGCAGTATCCAAGTATTTTGAATCTATACTGTTTTTCAAAAACAACAAGGTTGTATGTAAATTTATTCCAATAAAGTTTTTCATTTAATTATTTACTTTATTTGATAAACAATGATACAAATTCTTGAATGGTATGTTGTTTTTTTTTAATTAAAGTAAACTCTTTTTAATATTAATTGTTAATTAAAGAAAAAGTATTATATATATATGCATGCATACAGCACAGTACATATAGATACATAAAGGAATTGGAGGAGATACTTTTCTAGCGGAATTTAGCAGATTAACAAGAATGATGTTTTCATTTTTTTATGGATTAAATGTAGATGCATATGTATGATGTATATCCTACCTCTATTAAAAACATAAGATTGTCGATTAACTCCATACAATGTAAACATCACGAAGAAATATACATGTATTTATCTTTTCTTTCATGGTTTGAATGACAGACCTTTAAAAAAACGTCAGCTATGCATGTAAGTAAATTGAAGTTCGTATCATACCTGTATAATATGAATCCATTTGACCTACATACTTCATCCGAATACAAATTTGCGAGATCTATGACTAAATCTATAACTGATATATCATAATTAAATGCATTCTATCGTAAAATAAAACAATAAGACGAGGCTTCAGCAATACATACGTTCTACCATATCACACACACACGCGCGCTATGCTTACTGACTATTTTTAGGAAAGGTGATTCCCGAATATCTTTTTTTTTAGGCACACGTCAATCAATTTCAAGGCTAAACATAATCTAATTATAAGTTCTGTGTACGATCAATCACTGGCTTAGAGTAAAACGCTGAGTGGAGTAGAGGCAATTGTGTGGAGACAAGGAGTGGAGTCTGTAATATAACAGAACATAAAGGTAAAATAAACTGAATTCTATTTCATACAAAATATTTGATGGTTTTATCCTCGAGGTAAAAAAGGAGAAAACATTATTCACGGAGCATGTTTCTTTCACGCATGCTAACGTTTCGTAGACTTTTTCTAGGATATTAAAAATTTTACTGTTGCCGCGAATCATTCTCTATGATATTTGATCTGTTGCTTCATGGAAAGTCATTTGGTAAAATATTGCTGTAAAGAGTAAAGATTATGACTCTTTCATCGCTTAATATTGATGAAGAATCCTAACAAATAAAATCAACAATCAACAAATTACTCCAAAGTAGATATATGTAGGTAGGAAAATGCCTGAAACAGACTTTTAATGTTTAGATGCAGATAGAAATTGCTTGCATATACATGTATCTTGTACATATGTTATTAAGTATCAAAATGGTACTAGCTTTGTAAGAATTGAAAGATATACATTTATGATAATAATATCCTTCCTTGATAGTACCGTAAATGGTCATGTCAACAGGAATACACATGTAAAATATGGAAGCCATATCCTCAGACAATTAAATGTGATGGGAAGATAAGTAACACATATTTTGAAACACCAAATTAAGAAATTAGTAAATTAAGAATAAGCAAGTATAAAAAAAGGAAGTGAACACGTATGCATATCTTTCATGTTCTCACTAAAATTTAAAGTAAGTGAATTTTATTCTTTTTTTTTCTTTAAGATTCAATCATTTAAGAAATCTCTTTGTAAGAACCTAAATTTTTAGTCATTTTTAGACATTTTATTATAAATTGATATGCATTACAGTTTAAATTAGATATTAGATCTATTTGCACACTCGCAACACTAACATCTAACACCATCTTGTGTAGGGTCAAGCAAGAGGTCAAATTTTATCAACCAATCAATTCGTTGTCTTCAAATCATTGTATAATTCTTGAGGCAAATAAATCAAGAGTTTTTCCGAATCTGCCCTCTGACGTTACCCTCTATGGAATGCTGTTAGATGTTAGTGTAGCGAGTCTGTGAGAGGATCTAACATCTAATTTCAATAAGATTGTATTAAATTGAAAATGTTATCTTGTTTACTCGAAATATTAGCAGAATGATGTTTTCAGAAACTGGCTACAAGGAAGTGCATGCTGCTCATAAACCAACAAGTAAAAGTATCCTGATGATAGAGAGTTAAGCATTTATCTAAATTGCACAATTGAAATATCCTCGAAATGATAATTTGTTTGTGAAATTCATGTCAAAGATGATGGTTTACCAAGGACATGGACACTATTACATTGAAAACAGTTGAAATCCGTGATCTCGAACACCGATATCTAAAATGCCATGTGTATCTCTCTCTCTGTCCCCACTCTCTCTCTCTCTCTCTCTCTCTCTGATGACTTTCAATTTCTGATAGGAAATTTCGGAAAATGTTTTCAGAAACTGATATAAGGAAGCGGACATTATTGTTCAATCACATAATAAAACAGCCATAATGATCCCGAATTCCTGAATTTAAAAACAAATCAAAAGCGCCAACTTTAATAGAAAAAAAAATTAAAACAAAAACTAAAAAATGATTTTCAGTTCCATTGCATTTCAGCTAGTTTATGTGCTCTCTGTATTGTCTACAGAAGGTCCACGTACTGGGTAAATTGATTAAATTTTTGTTTGCATTTGTTTTAATTTTTGAAGACGTTAACTTTGCGTAAATTATCTGGCATGCATTGTTATTTAAAAAAATGAGACATTTGTATTGCAG
>NW_026921013.1:0-2500 GCF_032062105.1 Saccostrea cuccullata
ATAACTACACTGTATAAGTGCAAATGGATCTGATGACCTCTTATATGAGTTATTGCCCTTAAACGTCATTGTACTTATTATTAAACCTTATAACTTAAAAACTATAAGTCATAGAAGCATGGGGTCAATTGCATTGTGACCCTTGACCTTTGTCCTTGAGCATTTTCTCAAGGTCAAAGGTCAAGGTCATTTCATTTTTTTATTTTCATTTTTTTCTATCCTTTAAGACAATTTTGGTTTCTTATTCATGGAATCTAATTTTAATGAGTCAGATATAAAACAAAATTGAAATTCAAAGAAGGTGGAAAGACCTCTTATTGTTCTGTGAACAATAAGTCTCCTAGTTCTAAGATATTTTTAGTATAGGGCCATTAAAAAAAACTTGTTTGCCCTCTTTTGAACGACTGATGAAAACGGCCTAACTCGAAACTTTATTAAAAATTAGGTTTTTTATTCATTACAAATAGTTTTTTTAACCCCATTAAAATGACATCTTTTTTTTTTTTTTTTTTTAATAAATTATATATACATTTTTACATTAGCATGTGTTTTCGAATGAAAAATTTATCGTTTCAACCTACTTACATGTACCTTTTTTAAATTATTATCCTGTGTCGATAGAATATATTACTTACTATGAGTGTTTTTGAAATTTTGAGTAGATATCCAATGTATGAATCTCCGAAAGACGACTGTCGAGTTCACATTGACGGAGACGATCGCTGTAATCTGGAATGCCTCCTTTAGTCTTTGTTCCCAGTCCTGTTTCGGAAATGATGTTTGCATTGGGATCATATATTCGAACACTCTTGAGAAATGCCGGCTACAGGGGGTATCGTCCTCAGGAGTGGGAACACAAATTGACGCAGATGCCGTATTCTTTGAAATTTTTGAAAAAAGAATACGAAAATTCAGTGAGTATATCATATCAATAGTGATATCTTATAAAATAATTTTATAATTTCTTAGAGAAAAAATTCCATAATTGAGCATGGAATTTACACATTGGTTTTTATTGTGTGATATAAATACATGCATTGTGGCAACGCACTTCGGAAAAAAATTAAAAGTGCGTTAAAATTGGGACAAAATCAACTTACTTTGAAAAAAATTTCAAAGTGCGTTAAATTTGGGATACACTTGAAACGCACTTTGAAAAAATTTTCAAAGTGCGTTAAGAGTGTACATCAATATTTTTTACCATGTGGAAATTTAACGCACTTCGAAAAAAATATGTATGAAACAAAAACTCTAGACTTAGATTTTAGTAAATGAGAGAAGCAATTTGTAATTTAATTATATCTTTCGAAAAAAGTTTTAATTTACATGTATTGATTTACCCTCACTGAAAACAAGGAGAATGAGTATATAGAATGTCTCTCAGCCCAACTCTTTTTTATACCCCCGCTCCGAAGATGAGGGGGGTATACTGTTTTACCCTTGTGTGTCTGTCCGTGTGTCCGTCCGAAACAAATTTTTGTCACAGTTTTCTCAGCAACTACTCATCGTAGATGCTTGAAATTTTAACACAATCTTCTCTGAGGCATGCCATATGGTGGGATAAATTTTCGCTCAAATTGGATATCAACTTCCTGTTTGTCTGTGCATCTGTCCGTTTCATAATAACAAATTTTCGTCGCAGTTTTCTCAGCAACTACTCATTGTAGATGCTTGAACTTTTAACACAATCTTTTCTGAGGCATGCCATATGGTGGGATACATTTTCGCTCAAATTGGATGTCAACTTCCTGTTTGTCTGTTTGTCTGTCCATTTCATAATATTAACCAATTTTCGTCACAGTTTTCTCTGCAACTACTCGTTGTAGATGCTTGAAATTTTAACAAAATCTTCTCTGAGGTATGCCATATCTTGGGATATATTTTTTTTTCCAAATCCGATATCAACTTCCTGTTTGTCTGTGCGTCTGTCCGTTTCACACATAACAAATTTTTGTCCCAGTTTTCTCATTACCTATTCATAGCGGATGCTTGAAATTTTATCACACCCTTTGTTGAGGCATGACATATGGTGGTATTAATTTTGATATGAATCTGATGTCAACTTCATATTTTTCTGTGCATCTGCCTGTAATTGAACTTGTGTATAGTGCTTACCGGTATTTACCTCAGAGCGGGGGTATTACTAGTGAGCATTGGCTCACAGATTTCTTGTTTCTTATACATAGCTGTGGGTAGCAATTAGAAAGTGGAACCCCAAGGTAAGCCCAACCAACTTTTAATGCCTCTATTATATATATCTTTGCAAAATATTGGTGTGACTAACGCCCCCCCCCAACTTTTAATGCCTCTATTATATATATCTTTGCAAAATATTGGTGTGACTAACGCCCCCCCCCCCCCCCCCTCATTGGTACTGATACCTATACTACACCCAAATATATGCATTTGCATACTGTAGATCACTAAATTTTCGCGAGACCTTATTTTTTGCGAGATAGTCATTGACTCTTGATTAGCGAGACAAAATTTTCGCGAATTG